>NC_086154.1:224922229-225227229 GCF_035149785.1 Candoia aspera | reverse complement strand
ACACAAAAGGATAGAGGCAAATTATTCCCAAGATGTGGGCAGATGCTACAACTGGCATCTATATGGCTGGATTCACTTGACTGAATTAGTAAGTGTATGATTGTACTTAGTCATCAGTATGTTATTTAATACATTGTATGAACTAACTCATGATGGACAGAATAGTATCCAAGATTTTCTAATTTCATTTTAGCCCTTAATCTTCCAATCACATATTATATAAAGTATTGGATTGATGTTAGGTTTCAACACAGAGTTGTTTTTGAATGGATTATGATACATGGGTTTTGTTATTGTTAACTTTTTAATTCATCTTTATTACCAGCCATTCCATTGTGTTGGGGGGATTACCAGGAAACAACTAAGGATGTACAAAATATTTCAGATTGAAAATACTTTGAGCCCCAAATGCCCTGTTTCTAGCCTGTAATTGAATATTCCAACCATTCTAGATGTGTTCCAAGCTCAGACAGATCTGGAATAGTTCCAGACACTTCCAGTCACTTTGGAACAGTTAAAATTATCTGTATTTAACTCGAAACATTTTGAATTCAAAATGTTTTGCAAACCCCTAGAAAGAACCCAAGACTGTTGGGCTTCATTACATCTGGTTTTTAGGCTGCAACTTGGGACAAGCAGGGCTGTAAAATTATGATCTCTAGATGCATTCTTGTTCTTGGATTATAGGACAACCTGCTTGTATACCAAAGGAGTAAAATGCTTCAGTATACCAGTTTCAAAACTGCCTTACTGTAGTGACAAAAATGACAACATGAAACAAAAGGAAAATTCTATTATATACCCTTGCTTTGAAATGTATTTCTTTGTTTACAAACAGTGGATTAACTTGTTATCATTCCTAAATAATTCGTCAGTATTTTTAACATAGAAGTGACACACTTTTTATGAACAGACTATCTTTCTTTTTATAACATTCCATTTTGACTTATTGGAATTAAATAATTCTAGTTTGGAACTAAGTTCTGATGAAATTAAAAGTGGAAGACACATATGTGCAAACTGCATTCCATTACTTTTTCAATTTGAGTGAAAAATCAGTTCATCTCCAGTATGGGTTTCAGGTGAAAGTTCAATTGTATTATACTCAAAACAGTTTAAGTATTGCTATGCAATATAATTCAGACTTTCTCATGAGGCAGATAAATATTTCCTAACCTATGTTTCATATTCATTTGAGGTGTCAAACAGTTATGGCATTCATTGAACTTTGGAATATACTCAACAGTTTCCTTGCTATAGTGGAAAGAATAGGACAGAGGAGAGGAACAGATATAGCTGCAAGCACCTAAAGAGAGTTTCAGTATTGTTGCATTTGCAAAATACTAGAAATGCCATCGTTATGATAGGCAGGATGTGTGTGGAAGGAATGACTTTATGGGCACCTGATCAAACTGTGCTGCATACTGAGATACAAAACATCCCCAGATGGGGAACTACCCATACACAAAGATGAATACTGTAGCAAGTGTTGTCCCCACACTTTTTCTCAGGAGTGAACATAAACAAAAGGGACACCATTTCAGTTGTTCTAGACCCCTTGTGATTTCAGTCTTCTCCTTTCCACATAGTCCCATGCTGGAGTTTGTTTCCTTGTCTGCTGGAGTGGAATGGAATGTTGAAAAGATTTTATAGCTGGCATCTCCATGACTGTCTGAATTATGAAGAATGATAACATTTCACTCTAATAATAACAATTATTAATCATCATGAGAACAAGTAATCAATATGCATTGGAAGGCCCTTCTCAGTCCTTTCCATTCTAAGATAATGAATATTACTACATTTTTGTTCTGGCATAGTGACAGAGTATTACTATTTCCACTCCTCGACTTACATCTCAAATGCACACTGCAAATGGATAAAAATTGCACATGTTCTAGAAATTACTTACTTTGGGTACGTTTCTGCACATTTTTTGTGTGAAATGCAAAGGAATTTGTTCCAGTTGTGCACATGTGAAAATGTTGAGATAGTGATATTAGTTCACAATGGCTGTGCATAACTCTTTACTGGGAAAAGTCCATAGCCAACAATTACCAATTCTGAATTCAGTATTCAGATCTTTGCTGTGAAAAGTCCATAAATGACCCAATTGCAGAAACTCAGAGCCACTGAATGCCCATCTAGAATACTTTTGAATTTCTAGTCATCAGTGTACAGGACACTGCATTATTGAAGAGTTTGCCATCAGATTGAAAAAGGTCAACTCCCAGGATGAAACAAAACAAAATGTCAACAAGGAAACTTATCCGGGGTATCATTCAGAAAGAGGGGTAAATCAGTTTTTACAAGAATACCAAGAAATGCAGATGTGAAAAATAAAATGTAGAAAGCTGGAACCAAAGAGATGTCAAAAACTAAAAAAATTGGGAAGATAACAAATATAAGGTCAAAGCAAGATTCATTGTGGAGATAACAGTAGGAAGCTTGTCTTGCTCAACAGGCTTTTCTCTACAGAAAAATATACGAAATTATGAGCTATCTCTGTCTTCTTCTCTATCTCAATGCCTGCCCTCTGGAATGAGGTTCCCCTCCAAGATCCAGATGGTGCCAACCCTGCTGGGCTTCCAGAAGGCCATAAATACTTGGCTGTTCTCCTAGGCCTTAGGTGGCTGGAGGCTTTTCTGCTGAATATTAGATATTGGTGGAATGTTTTGTGGTGTCTGTGGGGTTCACCCTCGTGTTACTTTTTCTCTTCTAGTTTGGCTTTTGGTTGCTTTTTGTTTCTCATTATATTGTTTGGTGTATTGTCAGCCACCCAGAGTCATTTGGAGTTAGGTAGCACCAAATCAAATCAAATCAATAAATAAAACAATGATTCTTGAAATGTATGCTAATTTACTCCAGTAAATTATAATTAACTAAACTGAAACAACCAGGCAGCACCTTTAATTTTTATTATTATTATTATTATTATTATTATTATTATTATTATTATTATTATTATTTTATAAATGTCTAGATTTCTTACCAAATATTTGAAGTGTTTCATTGTGTGACAATCACATACTACTTCCTTCCACTCTCAGGCATCTTTCAACAAGACTCCTTTAAACAGTGCTTGCTTATGTGCCAGTTTCCATCAAAAGACTGATAAGATTTCTGTGGACAACTCCTTGAATTCTCAAATATATTACTTCTGCAGAATGAATCCAGGTGGTCTTGGCAAGCATCAGAAGGAAGAGAGTGGCAGAACCTGCACCTACAAACGAGGACACTTTGGATGTTTTGTTGTTGATTCATTTAGTCGCTTCCGCCTCTTCGTGACTTCATGGACCAGCCAACACCAGAGCTTCCTGTCAGTCGTCAACACCCCCAGCTCCCCCAGGGACGAATCCATCACCTCTAGAATATCATCTATCCATCTTGCCCTTGGTCGGCCCCTCTTCCTTTTGCCTTCCACTCTCCCTAGCATCAGCATCTTCTCCAGGGTGTCCTGTCTTCTCATTATGTGGCCAAAGTATTTCAGTTTTGCCTTTAATATCATTCCCTCAAGTGAGCAGTCTGGCTTTATTTCCCAGAGGATGGACTGGTTTGATCTTCTTGCAGTCCAAGACACTCTCAGAATTTTCCTCCAACACCACAGTTCAAAAGCATCAATCTTCCTTCTCTCAGCCTTCCTTATGGTCCATCTCTCGCAGCCATATGTTACTACGGGGAACACCATTGCTTTAACTATGCGGACCTTTGTTGTCAGTGTGATGTCTCTGCTCTTAACTATTTTATCGAGATTTGCCATTGCTCTTCTCCCAAGGATTAAGCGTCTTCTGATTTCCTGACCGCAGTCAGCAACTGCAGTAATCTTCGCACCTAGAAATACAAAGTCTTTCACTGCTTCTACATTTTCTCCCTCTATTTGCCAGTTATCAATCAAGCTGGTTGCCATAATCTTGGTTTTTTTTGAGGTTTAGCTGCAAGCCAGCTTTTGCACTTTCTTCTTTCACCTTCATCATAAGGTTCCTCAGTTCCTCTTCGCTTTCAGCCATCAAAGTGGTATCATCTGCATATCTGAGATTGTTAATGTTTCTTCCAGTGATTTTAACTCCAGCCTTGGATTCCTCAAGCCCAGCATGTCGCATGATGTGTTCTGCATACAAGTTGAATAGGTAGGGTGAGAGTATACAGCCCTGCCGTACTCCTTTCCCAATCTTAAACCAGTCCGTTGTTCCGTGGTCTGTTCTTACTGTTGCTACTTGGTCGTTATACAGATTCTTCAGGAGGCAGACAAGATGACTTGCTATCCCCATACCACTAAGAACTTGCCACAATTTGTTATGGTCCACACAGTCAAAGGCTTTACAATAGTCAATAAAACAGAAATAGATGTTTTTATGAAACTCCCTGGCTTTTTCCATTATCCAGCGGATATTGGCAATTTGGTCCCTAGTTCCTCTGCCTTTTCTAAACACAGCTTGTACATCTGGCAATTCGCTCCATGAACTGCTGAAGTCTACCTTGCAGAATCTTGAGCATTACCTTACTGGCATGTGAAATGAGTGCCACTGTTCAATAGTTTGAACATTCTTTAGTGTTCCCCTTTTTTGGTATGGGGATATAAGTTGATTTTTTCCAGTCTGATGGCCATTCTTGTGTTTTCCAAATTTGCTGGCATATAGCATTCATTACCTTGACAGCATCATCTTGCAAGGTTTTGAACAGTTCAGCTGGGATGCCGTCGTCTCCTGCTGCCTTGTTATTAGTGATGCTTCTTAAGGCCCATTCAACCTCACTCTTCAGGATGTCTGGCTCTAGCCCACTGACCACACTGTCAAAGCTATTCCCAATATTGTTATCCTTCCTATACAGGTCTCCCAGGCCATGCTTACCTGTAATTCCAGGTGTCATTTGACTGCCCACCTTAGCATTTCAGTCTCCTGTGATGAAAATAACATCTCTTTTAGGAGTGTTGTCCAGTAGGTGCTGCAGATCCTCATAGAACTGCTCTACTTCAGCTTCTTCAGCATCTGTGGTTGGGGCGTATATTTGGATCACTGTGATGTTAGATGGCCTGCCCTGAATTAGAATTAAGATCATTCTATCATTTTTTGCATTGTATCCAAGCACTGCTTTAGCCACTTTACTATTAATTATGAAGGCTACTCCATTTCTTCTGTGGTCCTCTTGTCCACAGTAGTAGATCTGGTGGTCATCTGATGTGAAGAGGCCCATTCCAGTCCATTTCAGTTCACTGACACCCAAAATGTCTATCTTTAATCTTGACATCTCACCAATAACCACATCCAATTTGCCCTGGCTCATAGATCTTACATTCCAGGTTCCAATGGTGTGTTGATCCTTAGAACATCGGATTCGCCGTTCACCACCAGCACCGTCGGCCGCTAGCCGTCCTTTCGGCTTTGAGCTAGCTGCGTCATCACATCTGGGGCTAGTTGAACTCATCCTCTGTTCCCCCCCAGAAGCATTTTGACCATCTTCCGACCTGGGGGTCTCATCTTCTGATGGTATACCGACATATCTCTGGTTGTAGTGATCCATTTAGTTTTCATGGCAAGAATACTGGGGTGGTTGCCATTACCTTCCCCAGGGATCGCATTTAGTCTGACCTCTCTGTCATGACCTTCCCGTCTTGGGTGGCCCTTCACGGTTTAGCTCATGGCATCATTAAGGTGCTCAAGCTCCAGCACCACAACAAGGTAATGATCCTTTGCCGAAGAATGTTCTAATTTGTTTTTGGATAATAATAATTATTATTATTATTATTAATAATAATTATTATTATTATCCAATAAGAATGTTTGGATGTTCTACACTTCTGTTAATAATCCTTACATCCCCAAAGAATACAAAATAAGTTAAAACGAATTCCTTATTTTCTTTTCTTTTAAAATAAAACATGCTGTGGTTGTGAGTTTTTTTTAAATGTCTAAGAAGCTTGAGAACAAACAACATAAATAAGTTGTATTGACTTTTTAAAAAATGCAGAATGTACAATAATTGAGATAAGTGACAGTTAATGGCCTAGATTAGATAGGAAAAGGAAATTAAAGCTAGAAAACTGCACTGTCTAAAATGCTCACATGCAGAGAACAAAATGGATAACAGGAAAGAAACTGACCCAACATAAACAACCTCAAAAGATGTTGTTGGCAGAATATCAGATTCAGAGTTGGACGAGGACAGAAATGCTGAATTGTTTAAATGTAAACAGTTGTTTAAATGAAAAAGAAAAGGACTAAATGCCTTTTCAAGTATGCACTCCTCACACTTATTACTGAAGAAATCAAGTGGAGAGAACTGGAGAAAAATATCTTTCCATTGTACCCATTGTTTGCTGCCCATTTTCCATTTGCAGGTAGAGAAGAAAAATCCTTCTTCAACCTAAAACCCAACAACATATTGGGTCTACCTTTGCTATAACTCTCAGTCAACATAGCTAATTCTATTGTAGCAACACACAGCAGCAAAATCCCACGCACATCTGCTTAGAAGTCTCATCAATTTCTACAAGATTTTTCTCTCTTATTACAACCAAAGAATGCCAAAAACAAAATCAACCTGGTTCAAATCTCATCTCAGCCTTAAAGTAGTCTTTATTTGTCACCTGTTAATAATATTAGCCTATTGCCCAGAGTCTTTTGATTAGGGCAACATAAAAATATCATAAAGTAAAGAAAAATACTGAGATAATGAAGTTGCACAAAAAAATTAATTCAAATATTAAGCATCCTTGTTGTTTATAAAACTGGTGATTCTTGAGAACTCTGTTACATTTTGGGTTCTCATTTTATACAGTAGTCATTATTAGTTAAGCAATACAGTATATTTTCTGATGATGATGATGATGATGATGATGATGATGATGATGATGGTGGTGGTGGTGATGGTGATTTTAATCAGAATTCTGTTGATATTGATGCATGGATGAAACACAAGCATTCATTATGCCAGGAGATATACAAAGATTAACAAGATTCTTTATGTGTTTTTCCAAAATGTTTCATCTGCAGCACCATAAACATTATATGGCGCATTCTGTAACTGAAAGACCTACATGAAATAGTCTCTGCAAGTAAGGACAAAACAATATCTGATGACAGTGCTCATATGATTTCATTAAAGATTTCAAGCAGTGGGAACACTTCCAGGGAAGAAATGGCAGATTAAAGGTAGCTCTGTGAAAAGTGGAGCTGACGACTGCGGCAGAATGAAGAGCCAGCATGTAGACTGGCTCTTCGTTAATTCTTCTCCAGACAAGGAGATGACTTGAGATAGCCCACAAGTCCTCCAGACAACTGCTCCTCATGAGGAGACCCCAACACAGTGGTCTCCAGTGGATTTAGAGCTCTGGGAGATGAGGGAATAGTCATCTTGTTCAAACACCAGTCTGTGCCTTTGAGAGGACACTAAGTTCGCATACTTCCTTGTCTAATCACTTTTGGAAATTGCTTGTTAACTGCTTTTCAGCTATTAGGAAAGTTTGGATCAACAAGTTTTACAGCACCAGTAAGTTTCCTTCAATCCTTAGCAAAAGAAGTTTTAACCACAAGTTTAAAAACTTTTTAAAAATTGGGAAATAAACAGCAAGAGGGTGATTAAAACTTTGATTTCAATGAAGATTTTCCTGCAGATGTACAGTCTTTGTGAGTTGCCCGCTGTGAATGAAAGAAATTTCATATTTATACAGCGATAACATCACATATGGTATCCCTCTCAGAAGATCACAGAATCATAGGATTTTAGTAGGAAGAAGAATGATCAAAATCATCAAGGCTAACCTTTGTTCAGTGTAGGATACATAAGATACAATTACAGATACCTGTTAAGCCTCTGCTTAAAACCTCCAGCAAATGAATTCCCATTTTAAAAAAATCTACAGTTGCTATCTATTTACACATTAATCAATTGTCCTTTTTCATCACTTTTCAAGAGTAGGCTAGATATTCATTTTTCCTGTCCTTGAATTGCTGATAGGTGTTAATATCTATTAAGAATAGGTTTCCTATGATTCCTAAAAAAAAGTCTCTTACAGCTTAATCTGAGAGTTAATCAAACATGAAATTAACTATGGTCATTAATATAGTATATTAATGCACTCCAAACTGTCATTGGAACTTGACCCAATTGCATACCAGCTGGAAAGGAGTAGACAGTGACTCCCTTTAAAAACCAAAAGGAAGATGATCTAAAGCAGGTTTGTGAGACCTATGTCTCAGAGGTCACAGAGCACACCAGTTATATGCAGTTGCTCAGTAAGTGCTCTATAAACCATCTATTTCTGGCAGCCTCTTTAGAGCCATGATTTTAAAATAGGGCAGTTAGACAGATGGCAGTCCCCAATATGTCGACTATGATTTTGGCAGGCTCCTTTTAGTGAATAAGGAACCAAACTGGGCTCCATGTGCTCCAAATTTCACTTTTAATTCTATACTAGCAGAATCATTAAACCTTTGAGTCACAGTGTGACACGGTTCTCTTTGAACTGGGGGTGTATTTTGCTTTGCAACAGTGGCAACTGACACAGAAAGCAAGACAGTGGAGGCTTTTATGCTTTTCACTATATAGAGTGACGTTACTTACAGCAGGTATTTACAACAGCTATATGCAATACAGTGCTGGTGTTCACCAGTGTCAGGTTTCCTCCTAAGTCTCTCTCCCAGAGACTCTCCCTCTCCATCTCTCCTGCTTCCTCCCCGTTTCTTTCCATCTTCCTCCCCAGTTTCTGGGTTTGACGAGAGAGAAAAGAAAGGAATGGGCTGGAATTTTACTGTCGTGTGCTTGACCTTCTCCTGCTCAGCCAAACACCTACTGCTTCTCTGTTGGGGGAAGAACTTCTCTCGGGGCCTTCTGCCCAATCCTTCCCCAGAGACCAGGGCTATGCCAATGACCAACAAACCCCTCCTTCCCTTCTTGGGTCTTGGGTGAAGCTGCTGCCTGCAGCCAGCAGGGTCCCTCATTCCCGTTCTTGGCTCTTGGGTGAAGATGTCATCTCTCTGTATCTTCACTTCCTTTCTTCCAGGGAAGCCACCTGAGGACCTTTTTTCTTCCTTCTCGATCAGGAACCACCAACTGTTCTGTACACTCACATAACTTTACTCTCCAACTTTTATCTCCAGCCACTCCATTTCACAGTCTTTTTCTCTCTCCTCTCCTCAATATCTCCATTTTTTAGTCAGACTAGCAGCATGTCCCCCAGCAACTGAGAAGGTCCCCCAGGGCTCTATATGCAAAGCTGGACCAATGGGACTGCTGTCCCTTTGCACCTATATGCAAAGCTGGACCAGTGACATCTCTCCATCACAGCCATGGCTAGCAGCCAGGTCAACTAGTCAGCCCTTGGAACAGCACGGCTGCCCTTCAAGGCCAGAATTGAGCTGCTTTTCCCTTTTCTTAACTCCATTTGCTGACTCACACCAACAGAGCTGCAGCCATGCTAAGCCACTAAAAAACATATGCCACACCTAGAAAGTTGTTGTTACTTTAGCTTGTGATTCTCTGTATGAGGAAGGGACTGGACTAAATAGTATACAAAGCCTCCTTCAACTCTGAGATTCAATAAGTAATAATTTCAAGTGCTGAGAAGATGTTCAACACACACTTTCTGCGTGCTATAACCCTGGCATAACTGAATAAAAATGCAGTAATAATAGAATGAAGAAAAGGTGATTATGTGCAGTTCAATTAATGTTGCTGCTTAGATGCACTTATTAATGACAGCCTGCGAGCCAACAAAGTCTTATCCTTTACATTTGCATTTCCATTTTTGCAACACCATCACACTGCTGACCCTTACTTAGTTAATAATGAACTACTATTCAAAGACTTTTTCACAAGCCAGGTACTCCCAACCTGTGCATTTGATTTTTGTTTCTTAGGTCAAGCACTTTGCATTTGCCCTATTACATTTTTTTTTACTAATTTTAACCCATTTCTCTACGTTTTCAAAACTGTTTTGAATTTTATTTTTATCTTCTAGAATATTAACTATAGCACCCAATTTTGTGTCACCTGCAAATATCATAAGCATTCTCTCTACTTCTTCATCCAAATCATTTAACAAGAATATTGAAAAATGCAAGGCCCAGGATTGAAAGTTGTGGCACTTAATGCCTCCCTTCAGATTTGATAAATGAGCACTTTTTGAAGATGATTTTTAAGATAGTTGTGTATGGAATTAACTGTCATCCATCCAGCTCACACTTAACTAGCTGGCTAATCACACAATCATGGGGAAACATTATCGAATGCTTTGCTTAAATCAGTGTATCTACAGCAATCTCATAACATTCTAAGAAAGTGCCCTGATCCAAAAGAGAGAGAGGGATGCAAGGCTTGTTCTTGACAAATCTAGCAAATACTGCATTATTTTCAAGGTTCTCACAGATCAATCTCTTTATGGTTGGCTCTGAAATCCTTCCAGCCATCAGTACCAGACTGACTGATCTCTAGTTTCCTGGATTCTGCTTTTCCCCCTTTCTGAAGATAGGGGCAACAATTGTACTCACCAGCTGTCAATGATTCCTCAAAGATAATAAAGTTTCAGCCAGACCATCAGCAAGTTCCTTCACTGCCTAAAATGCAATTCATCTGGTCCTGGAGATTTAAATTAAATAGATACTCCCTGGTTCTGCTTCTTTCATTCCATGTTTTTCATATTTAAACTTTTGTTAGAAAAGCAAAATTTGGACACACTTGATTCTCAGTTAATTATCACTCTGTTATTTTTTGGAGGAATTTACCCATATTAAACTCCTGTCCATGGCCACTGACCCCAAAGGAGCTTCAGGCTTTCACTTTGTTTCTTGTATTGTACATTATCTGAATGAAATGACTTGGTGATATTATCTGGAGATTTTTATTAAAGTACCATTAGTATGCAGGTGAACTCTGTATTTCTCATTTCTTCCATCTAGTCCCAAAGTAACTATGAAGTATGTGTACATGTATCTAAAGGCAATCTGGGGATAAATGAGGACAACCCGAGTTTTAATTCAGATCAGATAAAGTACTATGTGGGGAAACTTGTTTATCATGGAAATGAAGAGAAGCTGCACTCTGCTTAAAGAAGCAAGTATATAGTTTGGTGGTTTTCCAGGACTCAGAATTATTTATGGGAATTTGGGTGATGTTGGTGTTCAGGACAGTTACCTCCCTATGTGGAAATTACAGATATTGGTGGACTACTGTGATACATTGTTCATGGCTTTAAAAATGGCTGGACCTATGTTAAGCACTTGTATTGCTTAATATACATAGCAAGACCATTCCCAATTGGATTCAGAAATGCTTCTCCAAGATCTTAAGCAGAGATATTTTTCATCAGAGTTGACACCTGATCCTGCTTTAACTCAAGGTACAAGGGATTGAACCTGGACCTTCTGTGTTCAACCTTTGAGCTATGGTCCTCCTAATATATTTGCTGGGAGCACAGCAGGCCAGAGGTCTAAGTAATAAATGCAAACTGAGTGATTTTGTTTTAATTTCCTTTTGCCTTTGTTTCCTGTCTGGCCCTTTTCAAGAATTAAGAGAAAAAGACTGTAATCTCTTAGGTTTTTATAGAGAACCTTGTGCAGTTGAACTCAGTATGATGTTCAAGGCTGCCAAAAGCTTCTGTAATGAAGACAACAAATAAAGCAGTAACTTTGTGGCATTTGCATTCAAATTAACATATATACATTTATACATGGGGGCGAGTTTCTTCATATTTCTTTCTAGCTTATAAGGGAAGCTTTTTGCAGAAAGGACTTTGAAGTACAAATTGTGTACATTCTACAGCTAATTTTTGTACCTTATGAAATCCCTTATGTGTGATAAATTGTGCTTTTGAGCCAGGCTTTAATATAAATGTTCAGGTGAATGTGAAGAAAATTAGATAAGACCAAAGCTGTAGGAGAAAATATAGTGAATCCAAGTGTTTAGAAGATGAGAGAGTAGCTCCTGATGTGTTGTAGTATCTTTTTTATTTTTGTGGATTCTAAGATAATTATGCAACAGATAAGCTTTTTACTGAGTCATATCAATAATTTTTCTTACAGTATATTGGCTCCCTACTCCAGCAACTCTTTTCACAGTGCCCTATTTTGATTGTTAGGGATATTACTCAAGAAATATGTTCCCCTTTTTTGAAAAAAAAGTAACAGTTTTAGGATATTTTCTTCAATCAAAGAATATTCCACACCCCTTCTTGTTTCCATTCTCTCTTTGTCCCATCTTTAGAAATGAAGATTTAACAAGTGAGAAAGAGCATACTAAGTAATTTCATTTCAGAGAATAATGAAGCATTTAAATGTGAGAAGGAATTTATTTCAATCAACTTTAGATATCAATTGAAAAATAAATCAAACCTATTTCTGTTCTTACTTGTTTCATGAGATTTCCATTATTAGTTTGTTAGGGCTACCAGATTTGAGCTGAAAAAATCTGGATGACCACTTGATGGCAGCAATAGCAGCAAGAGTTGGACTGTCCTGTACCTTTGCTGCATTTAGTGGTCATTCAAATTTATGCAACCCTGATCTGGTAGTCCTAAGTTTGTTTTTTATATCTCCCAGCTTACTCCTATCATTTCCAGTGTAGCGATACTTCCTAAGCAGTGCTGTCAAGAAATCAACATCATTTAAATGGAGATCCTTGCCAGACAAGACTTAGTTAAGGAAGAGGACATAACAGGGACATTGGGAGAAGGTGCCATATAATTCTGTCATTCTAATTGTAAAGAAAAATGAACTGAGTGTGGCCAAATATGTATCTTATACTTTAAAAATGTGGAATTTAATGAGCTCATAACAATGATAAATAGGATTCCAGTACAGGAGAAGCTTCAAATTGAACCATAGTCAGGGAATACCTATTTACTTTGAGTATGACTCTCCAGAAACAGGCAAATTGATCTGAAAAAGGAATCTTCTGATAGTTTGGCCAAACCTTTATGCATTATCTTGTTAAATCTTGGAGAACTGGGGAAGGGCAAATCAAGGAGGGTAAAAGTTATTGCTATCTTCAAAAAGATAAAAAAGAAGTTGCTACTGACCCTTAAGTCTGACATCAATACCTGTAGAGGGCAGAATGGCAATACCTGGGAAGCACCATGTGATAATTACCAAAAGTGAGCGGGGATTTGTCTTGCTAAACTAAATTTATCACATTTTTGTAACTGGGTAATCTCCTTGCAAGATTGTGAAAATGCTATAAATGTCATATACCTTGTTTTCAGCAAAGCATTTGACAAAATATCTCACAACTTAACAAACCAGTTAAACATAAGTTGGTGGTGTGACAGTGAAGTGGATACATCGTTGGCTTGAAGTTGTAATAAAAAAGGGTTCATTAGTAGTTCCTTATCAAACTGAAAGGGTGTGTTGAGTGGGATGTCATAAGATTCAATCCTGGCTGTTGTAGTCATCAATATTTTCATTAATGACTTGGATGAAGTAGTAGAAGAAATACTGATCAAAACTGTAGATGTCAGAAAATTGGGCAAGTGAGGATGATCAGAGGTCTAGGTGCTAAGTTCTATGAACAGAAACTGAAGGAACTGGGATCAGTGGGGAATCAGCACTCTTTAAATACATGACAGTCAATTCCATGACTCAGAAGATCAAGGCTTATTGCATAGTATAAGATGTGGAATAATGAGTTAAACTAAAGGAAGGCAGATTCTGATTTAAAGTTAGAAAAAGTTTTCCAACAGTAAAAGAATTTTGGCAGTAGAATCAATTATCTGGAGAGATGAAGGGTCTCTCCCTCTTTGGATATGTTTAAACAGAGACTAGATAACTATCTGTCAGGCATGTTTTAATTTGGATTCTTGTAAAAAGCAGGGAGTTGGACTACATAATCCCTTCTATTTCATCCTTCTATGATTCTATGATTAACACTGTTTTGTCTCTCTACAGGTTTCTCCCATTTCTGGTTGTCCACAGGTCCCCAACTCAACAGAAAGCATATAGCTTAATGCCACCTCTGTTGGTAACTATATCTCCTAACTTTCAGATATTTGGGGGCCACCGTTTTCACAATACTTTGCCATTATCCATGCTTACAAGGATTATAAACTCTATAAAGTTTTCCCCTTGCATAGGTTTCCTACAGACTTGTTACATATCTCTCACCCTTGCTGAATGACACAAGAACTCCTCCTAACAAACTATATCTCAGTACCAGTAGATATAAATTTCCTCAGTCTTACAGTATGCTCCAAGTATCAACCATGCATGCATGTACTGTATGATATTTGTATTTCCAGATTCTATTTCTATCCCTGAAACCCCCTTTAGGACAAAGACAGAAATTATACATTCTTATAAGATCAAGATTATACGTATTTAGCCATTTCCAGATTTATCACCACAATGGCCCCCAATGCCTGGTGTTTCTTTGATATGTGCTCATTTCTCCCCGTGATTCGATGTACCTTATCCTACCATCTTCTTACACCGTGGAGCTATCAACTTTGTACTTATTTTGAATTTCCAACCTAAAATACACAATAAAAAGAAGTAGAAGAACAAATAAAAATTTACTGTCCCAAAAATGATCCACAAAACTAGTGTTACCCCCCTGCTCCAAATGTACAAGAGGAGGATTCAAGCAGAAAAACCAACAGAAATCCTGGACACGATGCAAATTCGTAAGAAAGTGTCTAATTTTCCTCAATCCACTTCCATAACATAAAAACATACTTCCTTCACTGAATAATTGTTACAAAAGATGTTTCCATCTCCTCCTAAAGGTAAAAGGTCTCTCAAGATAATTTATGTCTTAAGTCACTGTTCATAGGTGTAGACAACAGACTGCTAATTTAATCTCTGTTTACAAACTGCTAGGTGAAGGGGCAAAGAATGCTCACTCTGCTTTCTGTCTCACAGCAACTTGACGCTTGTTCTTTTTTGATGCCCCCAATCAGTACATAAGAAGAAAAACCTCTCAGAAGTGTATTTTTATTCAGCTGAAATTATAGGTGCTCTAGAATTATCCCCTCGGATGTGAATGTTGATACCTTTATTAGCATTTAGGGATTTTTTTCAAAAATCCATATTACGTTTCCAAGAGTGACCTTTAAATAACTGATATTCCAGGTAAATATTACAGGGTCTTTCCTTCTCTTTTCCATTCTTGCTTCTCTCCCAATGATTCTTGTTTCCTTCTGGGCCTAACACAGCTCACTGAACTCCAAAGGTTCCATGTTGCTTTTTTTGGGTGACCTTGAATTGCCCCATCTGGAGCATATTTTGCCATGCAGTTATTTATTCATTAGCTTTTTATTGTACCCATCCTCCAAGAATTTCCCTTGCATTGTATATTTACAATTATCCAATAGTGTAATTTTGACAGAAAGAGTCAGTGAATTTCATAGCTAATGGGAGTTTGGACTTACAGTAGATCTCCCTGGTTTAATTCAATATTTTGTCTACTAAACCACCATGGTGGTAGCTCAGTAGTTGCAGCAGGAGTAAGAAATAACTGCTTTCCTCCAAACACCTTGATTGTGCATAACCTGTATACTGTTTCCCATAGACCCTTGTTTTCAGTTATTGATTCTGACCATCCTGCACTCATCTACTGTAAAGAACCAAATCTTCTTTATTAATTGCCCTGCTTATTTAACATAAACATATCTAATTCGCATTTCCCAAACTAACACGTGAGCCATAACACAATCCTCCTTTAGTTTCACCTATCTCCAATATGGAAATCTAAGGTTGTTTGGGAGTCCTCCAAATGCAGTTGTAGAAGAATGCTACAATAATATGCATATTAAGACAATTGATATGAAAATGTTCATGCCTATTTACTGTTTTAAATAGCATTTGCCAACTATTGTAGAAACAGGATGCAATATCAATATTCTTAAAAGTGAAACAGTTTTATCCATCCCTATTTCTGGCCTACATCATCTTCATGGGCCTACTACAACTCATTTCTTCCTTGTTTCTTCCATTCTGACGTTAGCACTTGCTCGCTCTTTCTCTCTTTGTGTATCAGTTCCTTTACCCATCTATCTCCTTCTTCTTCTTCTGTAACAACAGTGGTCTCTTTTCAATGCTGGCATAACTCAGAAATCACAAATAGCGCTAGCCATCAGCTAAACCCCACAGGTTTAGCAGCAGCACAGCAGCAGCTCACTCCAGCCTGTAACTTGAAGAGCTCTTCCATAGCCAGAATAGCTGAGACTAGTTGTGCTAAACTTTTAAAGAGGGAGGTGAATAACATGCCTTCTAAAATTTGTCTGATGAAATTAGACACACTGGCTTCATGCTACGTATAACAATAGGGGGGAAAAGAACAAGAAAAACAAATAAGCAAGGCCATTGGCAAGCGCATGCTCTTAAGTAATACACTCGGAGTAGGCCATGACCACTTTGAAAAAATATATAATATTATTGTTAAATATTATAAATAGATACATTGTTTAGACTGAAAACAGAAATTCTAAAAGCCAGAGAGCCCGTACAATAATTGGCTAAAATGCTACAGGATAAAATACAAAATTTGGTACTCAGACACACAGCTGGTTGTCAGAGTGAGAAAATGCTATATTTATTTAACAACAGCAAAAAATGTTTTGTTTGGAAAGTGCTTAGAATTACCTCAACATAAAACTTATTTCCTGTAAAGCAAAGGCTGGTTCATGCATGCTTTATAGGGCTTGGCTTTTGCTACCCAACACTTGGCAGCTTAGATGGGCCAAATGTCTCTATTATGTTAGAAGCCATGGAAATGTAGTATTCTAGCCATGATCACTGATGCCTAGGCAAGTAACAACCACAAAGTTTTGTGACACTTTTAAGACTAATTAACATAGTATGGCATTGGCCTTTGAAGGCCAGAAGCCCTTCATCAAATGCATGAATTTGGAAAATATTTCACAGGACTGTTGAGCTTGCTGCAAAAAAACATATTTGCTTGCCTTGGTGCATGCATGTGTGAACAGAGCACCATTTCCTTCTGCAATAATATTAAATATATATAATGATTGCACATTATGCTCTTTCTTATGGACTTCAAATCACTCATATTGTATTGGCTTTAACAGGAATACTGTACAATATATAGCCATTTAAAAACTTAATTAGGATTTAGCTTCTCTGACTTTCTTGTAGGTTTTTATGAATGTTTTCCAGAGACTGGAGGCTGAGTAGGAAAGATGCAATTATTCTAAAATCCCATTTCCAAACAACTCTGTTCCTCAAAGAAAGCAGAGCAGTGTTCTGAACCGCAGCAACTTTCAGATGCGTGGACTTCAGCTCCCAGAATTCCTCAACCAGCATGCTGGCTGAGGAATTCTGGGAGTTGAAGTCCACGCATCTTAAAGTTGCTGAGGTTCAGAAACACTGAGTTAAAGAAAAAGAGGGAAAGGCAGGCTAGAAAAGATGCTACCTCTTAGGCCTGGCCTGGCCCATATTACTGATGTGTTAAAAATGCCACTTACATAAGGAAACAAAATGCTTGGAGATGGATGAAATACAGTATTGGCATGCAAAACTAGAGTGATCACTGGGCTCCTCACCAAAGGAATGCAGAACAGCCCCCAAAGCCCACAAGGTTACACTTTATATGAAATGATACATAAGAATTGTGAGCCAGTATGGTATAGTAGTTAAGGTACCAGGCTAGAAACTGGGAGAACGTACATTCTAGTCCCAACTTAGGCACACAGCCAGTTGGATGACCTTGGGCCAGTCACTCTCTCTCAGCCCTAGGAAGGAGGCAATGGCAAACCACTTCTGAAAAACCTTGCCAAGAAAACTGCAGGGACTTTTCCAGGCAGCACCAGGGATCAACAATGATTTGAAGGCACACCTACACATAAGAATTACAAAGGCAATGTAAATCCCTTTACAGCTGGAATGTTGTGTCCCATTCTTTCTGCTGGTACCAGCACCTTCTAACATAAACAGTGTCCTTTATTATGCCTATACATTGACTCCTTTCATGCCATGGAATAGACAACAACCTTGTTTCTGTTATCTGTCTCCTTCCTCTCCAGGGTCATCAAGCACTTTCCATTTGCCTGCTCTGTCTAAGATACATTTCAGCATCATGTATGCAAGGACAAGAATATTTGTTCCCCACACTATGCATAAGCGAGTAGCAGAAATTCTCACTGGGATAGTTTTTTTTTATATTCCAGGATGCTACAAACACTGTAGACATGAGATTTGTGCAAAGAAACTAAAAACAGTAGCAAATCTGACTTGTCCTGCCTGCATTGACTCCAGGGGCTAAATATGGCAATGATGCTAATGAAATATATATCTGCTTGATTACAGCCAAACGTCAACAGCACCTGAACATAATTTATGAATGTGGAAATAATCATCATTTTATTGAGCAGTTATGGGAACTCTTTTCAGACAGTTGTTGAAATAATTTGAATACAAATTACTATTAATCAGCATTTAGCACACTGATGTTTGATTAAGTTTCTCTTTCAAAACTTATTATGCTAATGAAAAGCAAACTATTATTTCTCATTATTATTTTTGTGCTTTTCAGAAGTATAGTTCTAGCTAATTATGTTTTTTTTCTGTACTTCCCTAATTCATTTCATTCTTTGGGAGTTTCTAGCAATGAAAACCTTATTAGCATGTATATAAAAATAAGTATAAGGTAAACATGTATAAAGTTACAGTTGCAAGGTAGCTTAAATAATACTAGCCAGTGATTATCTAAAATATAATATTACTCCCACTCCCATCCCCAACAAGCCCCACATAGTCAGGCTCCCTGTCTATTAGAATACTAATTGGGGGGAGATTGTAATCACTTTCATCTGAAAATATTTGCAACTGTCCTCAAATTTTTGTATCCCCAAAACTCAAATTTGCAGAAGCAGCTGGCACATGGGGATGTGGCTTGTATATGTAACGAAATCACGGTACCTTTTTAATTCTAACAGATACAAGCTAAATGCCTGAAGAGGATTTTTCTCATAGACAGACAGCATAGCACAAAAGCCATTTTCTTTCATAAGTTTTGGGTCTGTCACAGAGTGCACCATTATTTCTGATTGTTGATTCTGATAGATATGCTATTTTGATTTTAAAGGCACACGTTATAAGTATGTAATCAGAATTCAAAATGAAGATTTGGGGGGGCAGCTGAATTTGAAAGCAACCATGCAGCTGTCCTTTTATTTTATTTTTTTACTGAAACAAATTATATATTCGTTAATATTGATAATTTTCCACCAGTTAGTCTTTAACATTTAAGATCTTCTGCTTTTCTTCAGTGAACCTGTCTGTCAGACAGAAAATAAACTTGTCTTCTAGACCAGAGATGAAGCAATTATAATGTGTTAAGTGACAATCTTGCTACTGTAAGGAAGATACTTTGGTTCACAGGACTCAGAGAAGATGGGAGTTGCTGAACATATGAAATAGTCAAATCATTTATCTCTGCAGCCCAGTACTGACTCCTCTGGTGCCAGTTAATCTCCAATATTTTAGAAAATGTTTTCCCCCCAAACAATGTATTCAGCATTTAACTTCCTATCTTTCAGGTAAAGATAGCAAGTTAAATAGCGAATACATTGTTTTTTAAAAAATATTTAGCACTTAGGACCAATTTAGTATTGAGTTTGACATTGTAGAATTGTAAGGATTAGACCTGTCATGCAACTGCCAAGGTAGCATATCATGTTAAATCACAATTTAGCATGATAAGCACAAGTCTCAGAGTGCTTCTGAAGCTTGTACTTGAGTTTGAGTTATCCCCCTTTTGGCATGTCACATAGACTTAGAATTGTAGTTAACAATTTCAGAAAAGTCAGCTTCCGAAACATGATTTGAAGTTGGCTTGATTACAATTAACCATAGTTAATAAACTACACTTTGTTATAACAGATGACACAGCAAACCATTATTAATTGAAATAAAAGCTTCTGAGACCCTTCTCCTACCTGCACAGGAGAAAGAATGGAAAGAAGAATCACAAGTTCAGGTTTGCTGTGGCTGTTCCTGCTCATTAATGTTATACCACAACAAGGCAATTATGATCTGCAAATGTAGTGAACATAATTCTTAAGATGGTCCTCAGTGGTTTTGAGACAATGGATGCTCCTTCTCAGATATTTATTTTCATGAGTAAGACACTTGTGGGGGTAAACCATATACAAAAGTCATGCATGACTGTGAAAGTGGCCATACTGAAAATTTTTAATGAATTCATTTCTTGGGGATGCCTCTATCCTAGACCTGCTTTATAAGAGAATTATTATTTATTCGCAAATAAAATTATCCTCTGCATCATTACAAATTGCAATGCATGACAACTTCACTTAGAAATACATAAGTGCATTATGATATTTTAGGTGAAACAGATTATAGTAATCAGGTGCCAAATGCTATAATTAAAGCTGAGATTATTCTCCCCTATTTTTCAAGCACCCCAATTTCATTCATGTGTGTATGCGCGCTCTCTCTCTCTCTCTCTCTCTCTCTCTCTATATATATATATATATATATATATATGTGTGTGTGTGTGTGTGTGTGTGTGTGTGTCTTGTTTACCAAACTATTTGACATACATTCATGTTGGTTGGTGGATGGGAACAATTAACTCAGAGCATAATTAAAACAATCAGAAGGGTTTAAATAGCCATGGAGTTATTATGTACCTACATGATAATTAAATGATCAAGTGACTCCACAGTAATTTCATGGTGATTTGTGCTATATACAATATTTACTATGCACAAAACAAACAATACTGTCAGTTCAAAAAGAAAGTGAAAAGCCATATGTCAACATTAAAATGTGTGCATGATATTTTTAATGTTGATTTACTTCCACAATTATCACTTTCTCACCACATTTTATAGCATGTTTTCACTGCTTTGCCTGTGAACAAAGTGTCAAGACTAGCTTAATGAAAATGTAAACCTTTGTGCATATACGGCATGCTATAGAAGACAGTAGTGCGGAATCTAAATGCTTGAAGAATAAAACAAAACTGAGAGGAAAACATTATGACATGTGCTACATTCCTAATCCTAAACTTGGACTAAATACTGCATTTCCTCTTACACAAGTGATAGATACAAAAGTGGAGGACTTGTGGCCCTCCAGGCATCGCTGAACTACAATTCCAAAAAACACCAGTCAACATGGCCCGTTGTGAATGATGCTGAGAGCTGCAATTCAGCAACATCCCTGATCTAACAGAACTGAAACAAAAATGCAAAAGATAGGTTCAATTCATTTCAAATTTTCATTTTGGTCACAGGCAAGTGTAACAATAAATCAATGTTATAAGATATATGTTTCAGTTGATTTTCAGATATAAAGAGGATATTCCCAAGGAACAAAACAGAAATACATTCAGTTGTCATTTCAGTGAGAACCTAAATAATTCTCACTTCCTTACTCTTCATGTGAAACAAAACTGAGGTATATCCATTCCTCTAATTTTACAATGCAGTTTCCAGTCTAACTGCCTAGAAAAATAGGACATGTGCATATATTAATGAAAAGGCATGTCTCTGTATAATATAAGGGGAAATGCTTGTAAAAATGTGTGTACATTAGGAGAAGCATTCAAGAAAGTTCTACAAATTTTATACGGAGTTTATGTTAAAATGATTGTTAAAAATGGAAAAGCATGAAAATAAAAATATGAAAAACTGAAAGATATTGTTATATATTTAGAGATGCTAAGCTAATCAGCCTTTTATATAAGCTACTGTACAACAATTTATGTTAACTATCTCATGAAGCTACGGGTCACCATTTTAAGTATATAAATGTAAAATAAAATCTGAAATAGCTTCAGGGAAGACATGAGATTAGCCTTCCCTTAGCAGAAAGTACAGAAAGATAAGGATGATGACCAAGAAGCGAGAGAGATCAGAAAACAGTGGCTTAGAATGTCAGAACTTATGGAAGGCCTAGTGAAACTAGCAATTGTTGGAAAGGTTCTGACCAGGTTATGGCAAACAAGAGAGCCTGCATAAATGTATCACGATGTCCCTGTGGCAGATACCAGCCAATGAAATGGGCAAGATGACATAACCAGATGGGAGAATATAAACAAAAATGTTGTGGGGAAAGAGGAGAATAAAATTCAACAAGTTGGCAAAGTTCTCATATTGCTACTAAATTGTCCTGGGCAGTGCAAACAACAAATAATGACAGAACAGAACTTCTTTCCAAGTTTAAATTTATGTTTGTTTATTTTTAAAAAAAGACAACATTTAGGAAATGTCCAACCCAAGAGAGAAGACTCCATTTGCAGTCATGAGTCAACACCAATCCACTTTTTCTACCCTGTTTCACCATCATATGGGGCTAACTACCCAAAATATTATGATATAAGAATGAATGAATGAGGATTATTAACTATTTAAGGTTAAACTTCCTCATGTTCCATATCTTATACCACCTGATTTCCAACGGATGGGTGAATGATAGAAAACAAACAGCCATAAATATGCTATTTTAGTGTAACACGATGAAATATCTATCCTGTAACATTAAAATAGTGTTGGTCCAATATTTGGGTTGCCTCAATATTCATCTCTGTTGATAGTGAAGTGCAAATTTGACTGTTCTGCTTTACTTTGGGAATAAAATCTTTAAAGAAAATTGTGTACTTCTTTCATGGGATTATAAAAGAACCTGAAATTTACACATTCATCTATCTCTAGTTACAATGAAAAGATTCCAGTACTAGAAGGCTATTTGTCAGACATGATTGTCCCATGTATAACACATGCTTAGATGGAAGAATCATTAAGCCTCTTCTCTCACAACAGTTTTTCATTCATAATAATGCCCCTCATTAAGTGCTATTCAGTAGGAATAAAGTAAGAAAGGAGATTCAGAGCACTGGTGGGCACACACATTGCACCTCTCAGCATCTCCTTAAATCAAACAGATTGTAATGGTTGCCTAATCCCAAATACTCAGTCTCACAAGCTCGGGCTTAAAGATAACTGATTTATTAAAGGAATAGTATGCAAATACAGAGAAAGCTGAGAATGAGCCAAAGCGCGCCAAATACAAACTAAATACCCTCGCTTCAAACCCAATCCCGCCCCTCGCCCTACCATAGTAACCACCCCCTCCCAGGTGTTGGCAACTGTCACACATCGGCCTGGGAAAGCAACCTTGAATACATGTCATAACCCAAACATACATTCCTGCAGAACAGCAAGGAGATTACAGCCTGGCAGGGCTGAGATTCCCCTCCCCGCAAATGACAGACACGGAACAGGAAAGTGACACGTGAAACGTTACGATGTATTCAGACCATTGGAACGATGAACATGACACAAATATTTTCTTGGGATTCTATGGCTGCCACCCCCAATTGCAGGATGTCGCTTCTTCTAATAGGTGCAACATGAGTGTTCCTGCACTCCCCAGATACCCTTTGAATCTGGACTGCTGCTCAGCACAGTCCTATTGTTTAGAACTCCACAAGGTTCTTCCGAATACCTGAAGAAATATTTAAACAGGAAAACTATATTAGCAATTTCACCCAAAATATTCAGGATGTTTTTACAGCAGTAGATTATTTTATTGGTAGATGGCACAGTCCGCCCTATGGAATAGCAATCTACTAGAAGTACTTTAACAAGTCAGCTTAAAGCTAAGAAAATGAAATATTCCAGTGAATTTGAATTATAGTTTTCTTCAATGTAAACATTATTTCTACAAAATAACAACACAGAAAAAATATCCTCTATCTAAATGCCACAGAAGAGCAGATTTCTTAGAATGAAATCTCCTAAAACCTATAACATTAGACCCTTTATATTTGTCTAGAGAAATCAAAGTTAAAGAGCAATATTCCTTAGTTCCATTCAGTTGCTAGGCAATAACATCCAGAGCTGTTAATTAGTTCTGAACCCTGGGTAACCCTTCCACTTAAATCTTTAAAACCTTGGCCGTTGGTATTCAGACAGCTGGACTCTTGTGATTTCATTGTTTGTTGTATTTAATTAGCTCTCATAAGATACATACTTTAAATGATGTACACTGTCCTTCAGTAAAACAAGATTAAAACACATTAAAAAACTAAAACAATTCAACATTAAAAGCAAGCCAAGCATGAAGGAATAAACAATGGCAGCACTAGTAAAAGTCATTTAACCACATGAAAAGCTACCTCAAGCCACCTCCTATGAGCTAAGAGAAAGACTCTACTAAATGATGTTCAGATGAGATTGAAAGATGCTTTAAAATCTGACAAAATAATAAAAAGGCTTTGCCCAGCACCAAAAAAACATCAGAGGAGGGCATCACACAAGCTCTTCTAGGTAAAGAGTGTTAGCAGATTGCTAGGAAAGCCTTTGGCCCAGGAGAGATCAGAAAAGTCACACCAGGCATTTCTATAAAAATAATTTTATTTACAGAAAGCAAACATATTTACAGGCTCTCAGTGAGAGCTTCTTAACTCTCTACATGCCTACACAGAAGGGAAACTGAAACTAAAACAAGTCCAGGCAAGTTCTTCTCCCCAGGTGCAAAAATTAACATCCAAAAAGAGGACAATTAAATTCAACCTCACCATAGTAACCTTAATCTGTAGGAGAAAACATATTAACACTCCCCGTTTTATACTACAGAATAAGATGCAAACCAATTTGCTTTGTTAACTCTGTGTGTCTTGGTACAGCAAGAGGTTTGGTTAAAATATCAGCAATCATGTCTTTTGATTCACAATATTTCAACATTATTTCTCCTTTGCTTATCATATCTTTGATATATTGATATCTAATATCGATATGTTTTGTCCTATTTTTGCAGGCTTCAAAATCAAGCCTTTGTTTTTCTGTTGATGTGAACAGCAGCAAATCATCAACATAAATGCACAGATACATACAGCCTTGTTTGTCTTTCTTCATGTATACACATGGATCTGCTTTTCCTTTTTCAAAACCAAAATGTCTAATTTTTGGTTCCAGGATCTAGCAGCTTGTTTTGACCCATAGATTGACTTCTGCAGTTCACAGACTAGATTCTCCCCTTTTTCATAGCCAGGGGGTTGCTGCATGTATAATTTGTGGTCTAAATCACCATAGAGAAATGCAGTTTGAATGTCATAATGATGAACTGACATTCCTTTGAGTGCAGCAATTTTTAACAGTAATCTAATTGATTCACCTTTAGTAACTGGTGCAAAAGTCTTGTCAAAGTCTAAATCTTTCCTTTGAGTGAACCCTTTTGCAACTATCCTTGCTTTATATTTTTGGATTTTGCCATCAGCATCCCTTTTCAGTTTGAAAACCCACCTACAACCTAAACAGTGTTCATTTGGAGGTAGATTTATCAGTTTCCATGTTTTATTTTCTTTCAAGGATGCTAATTCCTGTTGCATGGCAGAATGCCAATTTTGTGCAATCTCAGGTGGTAAAGCATTCACTTGTTCTAAAGACTCAGGTTCTGTGAATATGTGAAAAGCCTTTACTGTTTCAGCCTGAAAAAGTGATGGAGGAACGCCTTTATTACTCCTCTGAGATCTGCGAGGTAATACAGGGCTTAAATTTTGACTCCTATCACTTTCCTGAGAAGCATCTGTCTCATCAGACAGATCTTCAGTTTGCTTTTCTGGCTTAATGTCCTCACTAGGCAAAAGATCACTATCAGCAAGTCCTTGCTGTTCTTTTGTGGTGGTCAGATCAACTGGAGAGCTAGAATTTAATCTCCCCCAGTTTTGTTCAGCAAAAGCAGCACTTTTGCTAATTATCAATTTCTCTCCCATTACGAACCTGTAGCTCCTTTGGCTTTGTTCATAGCCAACAAAGATGGCTTTCTTTGTTGTGGGGCCTCCTTTCCTTCTCTGTTGTTTCAGAATATGAACCCATGCAGTGCTACCAAACACTCTAAGATGGTTTACCTTTGGTTTCACACCATAAAACAAATGGAATGGAGTGTCCTGAATCACAGAGTTATACAATCTGTTTTGGACATAACAGGCAGTAGATATTGCCTCTCCCCAATACTTAAACGATAGATGTGAATCTTTAAGCATGCATTTCATCGCATTTTGCAAGGTTCTGCCCTTTCTTTCAGCAACACCATTTTGCTGAGGGGTGTAAGGGTTAGAAAGAATTTGTTCTATCCCCTTTTCCACTAGGAACCTTATGAATTTGTGAGAAAGATACTCTCCTCCTCTATCACATTGGAGTGCAGATACAGGCCTAGGGAATCTTCTATTTGCCCATGTCATAAAACTTTTAAATTTCTCAAATGCCTCATCTTTATGTTTTAAGATGTAGATAAATGTGAGAAATCATCAGTGATGGTCATTGCATACCTTGCTTGTCCAAGACTTGGAGCAAAAGGACCAATAATGTCAGAGTGTACAATTTCCAAAGGTCTAGTTGTAACTGTGTCACTGTGCTTACTCACAGGAGCTTTCAGTGTTTTGCATTCTTTGCAAACTACACAATCGAAGTATTTGTCACAGGGTTTTATCTTTAGGTCAGCACACAGCTGTGGCATTTTGCTATATACTTGAAATTAGCATGACCAAATCTCCTGTGCATCAGGTGTACACATTGGTCATGATATGGAGTGTTGCCAACTGCAGCCTTGCAGCTTGGCTTCCTTGCATTTTGCACAATGTACAAGGAGTCTTTTAACATACCAGTAGCACACAATTTCCCATTTTTACGTATCTCACAACCATTTTTCTTAAATGTTATGACATACCCTGTTGCATCCAATTGTGCCACAGATAAAAGGTTTGATTGTAAATTTGGCACATACAACACACCTTTTACAGTTTCTCCCAAGCAGGATAAATACAAGTCACCTTGTCCCATAATTTTGGTCACAGACCCATCAGCCAAAGATACACTTCATCTTTCAGTTTTGGACAGTGACACAAAAGAGCTTTTACAATTACATAAATGACAATTGGCCCCAGAATCTAACACCCTTACATCAGAATTACCCTTCTCAGCAACCTGTGCAATTTGGGTTGTCTGAAGAGCCTTCTTCTGTATTGCCCTTGTGTTCTTCTTCTCTGTCTTTCTACTCTTGGGTCTCAAGGCACAGTCTTTCTGCAAATGTCCAGCTGAACCACAAGTGAAGCATCACTGGCTGGCTAGCGCTGTGGCCTCAGCTTCCTTTCCCTTCTTTTCCCTTGTTTTCTGGTACTGCAGCTTTCCAGAAGAGATGGGGGGGGGGATCTTTCCTCTCTTTTCTCCCATTCAGCAAATAAGCGCTGTGGAACATATGATGGGGTGAGGTCTTCTTCAGGCATAGCCTCCAGGGTACAAATCAGCGTGTCCCACATTTCATTCAGTGAGGACAGGAGGATATAGGATTTTGTGAGAGGTGTAAATTCCACTCCTCTCTCCTGCAACTCAACAAACAGCTGCTGAATATAATGCAGGTGCTCAGGAAGGCTATCTCCTTCTGAAAGGTAGGCTTTGTACAGCTTTTTTATCAGGGTAACTTTACTCCCTGCTGTTGCCTTTACATACAAGTCTCTCAAAGCGTCCCAAAGTTGCTTTGCAGACTGCATACCTCGCAAGTGGACTAGCTGATTGTCCTCAACTCCCAGGATAATGGCGGCTCTAGCCCGCTCATCCTGTCTAAGCCATTCAGCACTGGGATTTTGGGGGGTTTGCTCACCAATTGGCAGCCAAAGATTCTCTCTGCGAAGATACATCTCCATCTTCAGAGCCCAATTCAAATAGTTGGTCTCTGATAGGCCCTCCAAAGGCATTGCTGAGGGCTGGGAGGTAGCCATGGCTTCTTCCTTCTTTTGCAAGTCACCTCAGCTGGCTTCTTTGTCCTGTAGACCAGCAGTTGCTGGAAAATCTCCAAGCAGCTCCAAAGAAAATCTTCACAGGTCTTGACTACCTGCCTTTAAATTGTGCATGAGGTATGGAGCTGATCTCTCTATTCTCTCTGGGTTTTACTGGGCTTCTTACTGGGTTTACTGGGCTGCTTACTGGGCCCATAACCTGTTAGCAGGTTGCTAGGAAAGCCTTTGGCCCAGGAGAGATCAGAAAAGTCACAAACCAGGCATTTCTATAAAAATAATTTTATTTACAGAAAGCAAACATATGTACAGGCTCTCAGTGAAAGCTGCATAACTCTCTACATGCCTACACAGAAGGGAAACTGAAACTAAAACAAGTCCAGGCAAGTTCTACTCCCCAGGTGCAAAAATTAACATCCAAAAAGAGGACAATTAAATTCAACCTCTTCACCCGGCCAAAATGATTAGTTACCATAGTAACCTTAATCTGTGGTAGAAAACATATTAACAGAGTTCCACAAAAATGGCAAATAGACTCTAAAATATCAGATCTGGACAGTGCTACAATTCAAAAGCAAGAGGGTGGACACAGCTGGTTTAAGCAGTTGCAGACAGATGTTACAGTCACATTCCCCTACATTCTAAAGCCCTTTGCCTTTGAATATAATCCTATTAAATACCCCAAATTTATTTATACATTTGCAAGATGTATCATGCACATTTCCTCCAGCAGCATAAGGTGGCACAGGTAGCACTCTTTCCTCCATTTTTTTTTAACAACAACCATCCTGTGAATTAGGCTGGGATGAGAGAGTGACTGACCACAAGTAAGCCAATAAGCTTCAGTGGCTGAGGGCAGATTTGAACCTGGATCTCCTTCAACCTAGTTCTCTACCTTAACCTTTACACCACACCAGTAGAGGGAAAGAAATCCTAGAGTGGACTCCTGATGGTCTAAGATAATAGGAAGGAAAAGGGACTAATTAATTATTGATGTCCATCATGAACACATTTGTAGATGAAAATCACTACTTCAATTTGTTATACTCTATACTCTGTTCAAAAGCAAATACAATGCATTACAGGAATTAGGTTATTCAAATTTTTAAAATGGTCCAAGGTGGAAAATCAGCTTAACCCAAGAAATGACATGCCTTAGTGACAGCAGTAGATAGAACAGCACCCCATACCATATTATTTGGAGGAGGAAGACTGAAGAATAGATTGAAGACTATTCACAGGGTCTTAACAGTTCATCTCCGTTGTATCAATTAGATCTCATGTGCTTCTAACATCTAATTAAGCATGATTCACTCATACCGCGTTAACCCCATGTTAACTTATTCATTAGTGTTGAACCTAATACTGTTTGTATGCATGTGTATTTTTCTTAGTTTGCATAATAAAATGTTAAACATTTTATTCATTAGTTTACCTACCTGTTACGAACTGAATTGTATTATTCAGCAAGGTATCTTATCCATTTACAAATTCTTCTCCTTCCTTTTTCCTTTCATACTCCTATCTAAATACCCAACAGATATAAATATTTGGACTGAAAAGTATGAAGGTCATCCGACTCAGACATCTGGACTTGAATATGATCTGCATATTGTGAAATTCACCCATCCAAAATAAAGTTATTCAATAGTTAGCTGTCTCTTTCAATGACTAATATGAAACTCAAATTCTTTAGTGATAAATCTTTAATATTCTTCAAATGAATCATTGACCATTATACACTGCATGAATCTGGCCCTTTGTCTAAAATTCTGTCGTCCTGCTGCCTGCATTATGTTCACTAGTGCCTCAACAATGTTACAATGCCTTTCATTCATCCCAGTGGAATGTAGAGATTGATGAATCAGCATAAGCATTGCAGTTTGTTTCCTAAGGCAACTTCTTCCAATGTCTGATCTGTACTGGCCCAATGAAAGAGATGTGCAATGTCTCATGCTGCTATTGTCTAGTATTCTTATCACATAACAGTTTTGGAAAGGTCAAGAGTTTTTCTTTTTTTCAATCATACATTATTATAAATTTCACATTAAGGTTTGCCTCTCTTAGAAAAACATTTGAGATAACTTTGCACTGTAATCAAATAAATATTTACATCTGGAGGAAAATACTTGTAACTTCCATGGTGGTTCTTTCTGAATATGTTTAAGGTTATTATTTTGTTGGCTAAAACACCTAGCTGTAGATAAAACATAGGCAATCCGTTATCTCAGGGCAATTTGTGAAAGACCCAACCCGCTTTTGATGGTCCCAGAAGCTTCCTCTGACTATTATTGGTGAGAGTCAGTACCATAGTTTCCCATCATTTTGAATCAGGAAATGCACAAAAATATTAAGAAAAACTATACAACAGGCTTAAGTTAGTTTGAAAAAAGAAAGAACCCCCATAAACATCCTCCAAAACCCAGGAAAAAAGGAACATCCCAATCCCCTACAAGTGGACACAGCCCAACCCACTTTGTATCAGGGCCCAATGCATTGTAGCTCTTGTTACCAAAAGATTCTGAGCACAGCCCCTAGCTATCAAGACAACACCACTGTTATGCTCAATGTGCATAGATATTGGGTGTATTGACACATCATGCTAAACCATGGTTTACTTAGGCATGGTTTAACAAGTCACAATTGGCTGTATTCACACAACATGATCTATTGAAACCAAACACGCTACATTGTGGCTTAGAGCAATGTGTTTTTTTTTACTCCACCCATTATTTGCCTAACAGGGAAGCCAATGGAACTTAGTCCATAAAAGTGTGCCTAGGACTGCAGCCAAAGCTCTCATTTTAAAAGGCACTGCTCAGCAGGCTCCAATAGAAGCCCCTGAACCTCAACAGTTTTTTTCCCTATTCAGTGGAATTTGGGATGGCTAAGGATAATGTAGGATGGCATGCATGCCACCAGCCTTTGCTAATCCAGGCATCATCAAATGGCTTTATAAACATAAGGTGGGGAGATGGGAGCTCTTGCAAATGCTTGAACAACAAAAGCCCTATACATGGTATCAGGCTGAGTGTCAATGTGCAAAACAGAATGCCAATATTAGCTTTAAAAAATCTTCTGGGAAAGAGTTAAGCTCTGTCAATAACCATAAATGTCTATGTGCCAATATCTGTGAGTCTATCCATCTCTCTCTCTAAGCATTTCAGACAGGAGTTGTCTATTTATCAAAAGAAAAAAGGAGAAGAGAGAAGAGGAGAGAAGAGATTTTCTTTTGAAGTTATTGTGCAAGTAATGATAAATCAACCTCTCTAGCCAAGAATATCTTTCTCTTGTAAAAAGAGGGACCTTCTTGCATGTATTACTTCCTAGAAATTCCTTCCAAACTGCTTTTTTATTATTATTGAATGGCACTATTCTATCACAGGTAAGAGTAGGTTCACAATTTACCTTGTTACATATTTTATTTGCTTGCTTATTAGAATTATTTATATGCTGTCTACTCAAAGGCTCTGGGAGGCTTACAATAGTTATATTAAAAACATCCATAAAATCCATAAATATTGAAATAATTAAAAGGTCTGCTTCTGTCTTCCTTTAAAATTCCTGTCTTCCTTTAAAAATTTCACTGTGGAAGAGGATGGTTTTTACCTGTTCCCTGAAGAGTAGAAGAGTGGGGGCTAGCCTTACTTCAGAATAAACTTCCCAAAGTCAGTGGGTTGTTGCAGGCTACAGGGCACCTTATACCATGCTTACAATCCATTGAAGATGCCTAATATGGCAGAGAACCATGTTTTGCAACAAGTAGAAGCTGAAGTACATTCTTGTTTGTTGATTAATATATTTGTTGTGATATGGATGTGTGTAAAAGTTTGGTTGCTTTAATGTATTCCTTTATAATATCTTTTGATTTATGTAGCTTAAAACAACACATGAAGCAACCTTACAAGATCTTGTGACATAGACGTGGTGAAGAAACCAGCATCACCATTCTTATAAGAAAAAGATCAGATGTAAACTTCTACACTGGTCTTCCTAACGTGGGACTTGGCAGATGAGTTAGGAACTCCAGTTTCCAGAATTGCCAGAAATTAGAGTTGTTGAAAGCAAAACAGGGATGTCTTTTTCAAAGCAAGTTTCAAGAAAAGTAAACAATAGAGATTTTCAAAAGATGATTTTGACATGTTTCTATAAAAACTTAGTGATGAACTTGGTTGGCTGTACAAGAGTTTAATCACAGAATCTTAAAAGATGGGCATTAGAGCCATGATCCTGAATTGAGAAATTATACATGTTCACTCCTAATTAGATTTTTTTTTAATTCTCAGGTTCTTTCCATGTTGATGAAGACCACTTCCTTTAAAAAAAAATCACACATCACAAACACACATATACTATTAAATAGATAAGAGCCTAGATAGTTAACGCTTGTGAAAACCGGCAGTTTGGAGAATATGTTGGGTAAAATTTTCTGAAATGGCAATTTGTTCCACAAAAAATTTGTTTAAATATTAGGAAAGAACATTACACCACTCTTAGGAGTAGAAAGATGTTATCTTCTTCTTGAGTTAAAATTCCATCTCTGAAGAAAACTGGAAATGATGACCCAAACTACAATCAATGGTGTGACTGAGAGCACAGAAGTATATCCAGATAAAATTTAAAGGTATAGTAATGCTTTCCTTCTTTTCTGGCATATGTGTGAAAGAAGCTACATTATGCTGACATGCAGAACGATTTACTGTATTCTTAAAAGCAATGTGATGCTAGCCATTTTCAGTTATTTTGTTCAGAATGAAATTAATAGGCTTTGTTGTGTAAGTTATTGGCCCTCTGAAGTTAACAGTTTGCATTTCTTTATTTTTCCTTCTTTCTTTAATGAAACTGGAGAAATGTTTACATAATAGTTCTAAGCTTCAGAGCAACATAAGAAAGCCAATACTTTTCCAAAAAAAGTGTCTGGAGGCCAAAGGAAATGTCCAGTGAAGAAGTCTGGTTACAATCCCCTGACTGTTATAAAGGTGACGATCTGAATCTTAGTCTACAAGCAGCAAAACCTCTACAGTCCACCAGATGAAAGTACTGGTCAGGCCTTAGAGAGCAGATATTCCCAAATGAAACATGATACACCATGAAATGAGCAGAAGAGAGATTTCAAGTTTTTAACCAGCTATTCTGTGACAACAGGGCTGAGTGTAAGCAGATGTTGCTGCTGTCTAAACAACTAAGCCTTTTGTCCACATTGCCAGTAACAGTTTAGATTGTAATGGACTAGTGGATAGTTTTGATTTACACAGTAAAGCCAGGGTGCTACAAATACCCCTTTTAAAAGGCATAGAGATAGCTATCTACTCATTTCTGTGCAACTTGTGACCTACAAGGACAGTCATTGAATTTACCTGAGAGCAGAGCAAACACTTAAAGATCCTACAAACTAGAGACCTGAACTGTTATCAAAAAGGTAATGGCTTACAAGTTGGATTTTGGCCCTTACAGCAAGTGTTTTCAAGCTTGAAGATATTTATTTGGAGCAAATGTTCTCACAAGAGACTCATAAGGCTCTCTTTTGTACCTCTCACTCAGCTTTCAATGTCCTTGTCTCCTGCACTGATAAAATTTGAAAAATAAAAAATGAATAAAATAAATATAGTATAGTTCTTCCCACTTGCTGACTAAGGCTGCCTGCATTTTTAGTAAATGCTTCTCTATGCATATTAATTACACTATTGACACTCTTTGGTGACTACAATATCTAAATGTTATTCTGAAGTTTTCCAGTTAAATTCAGTGAGAATATTGCATAGTAAGAGTTCTGTAAATTTTAGTACTATGAACAGATCTAAATGTATAGTCTTTCCCCACATGAGATAGCTGCCTACAGGCAAAAACAGGACCCCCCTTCTCAGCTGGATGCATGTTACTTAGTAAAAACTGTTAAACAGGAAGATTAGCAAGTTAGTTAACTGTGGACTGGATATCACAACAATTAAATGGATACATAGATGGCTTGAAGATCATACCCAGGGAGTGCCCATCAGTAGTTCCTCCTCAAACTTAAGTGAGATTTTGAGTGGGATGCCATGAGGATCAGTGCTGGCCCTATAATCATCAGCATTTTTATTATTAACAACTTCGACAAAGAAGGGAAATAAATGCTTATCAATTTGCCAATCAAAATGGGTACACAAATGACCCAAATTAACAAATTAGAGAGATAAGCTGGCAATGAATGAATAAAATTGTACAGACAAATGCAAAGTTCTTCACTTAGAGAAGAAAAAACAAATGCACAGGACGGAAATACGTGGCTTGTGGAACCTGTGAAAAAGATTTTGGAATTGTAGTTGATTTCAAACCAAATGAATCAGTAATTGATGAGACTGCAAAACAATGATATACAATGTTGGACTGCATCAACAGACAAAAAAATTCAAAATCAGAGAAAGTTAATAATTCCATGTCATTCTGCTTTGGACAGAAACTGGGAATCACAGGTTCAGATCAGCTCAACAAGGATCATCAGGAGTCTAGAAACCAGTTCCTATGAAGAGAGATTGAAGGAGCTGAGCATATATAACCTTGAGAAGAGAAGACTGAGAGATATGATAGCACTCTTCAAAAACTTGAAAGGATGTCACAGAGAAGACTGACTTATACTCTGTCACTCCAGAATGCAGGTCATGAAATACAATTCAAATGTTAGAAAAAAATTCATTACAGTACAAGCAGTCTGATAGTACAACCAATTACCCAGTGAGATCATAAATTTTCCTTTAACAGATGTGAAGAAATATTTATTGATCATAGATATTTTAATTTAGATCCCTACATCAAGACTCCATTGGTTAAATGACCCCTTCCATCTCTGTGTTTTTATGGGAGGCATGCATTGTGATATGGGCAACCTGTTAGACGTAGTCTATGCCCCAACTGAAACCATACATTTTGCTTGTTTTGGTCAACACACAGTACAAAATTGGAGTGTTTTGTTTTAGACAAAAGTGGTTTGGGAGAAGGGGGTACAGAAAGGCTTGTGGGATGTGCCTCACTGGGTTATCAGCTATGCTTAGGGAAAGGAGGATAGAGAACATGCAGATGGGAACTTCTGCATCAGTAGAATATGCCACACTGGAAGTTGCTATGGGGAAGAGAAAAAAGTGGAATAACATGTACCAGCCATGCCTATCTGGGTTTTGTTTTATCTACAGACTTTGGGGTTGGGGTTCAGCACTCCAGAAACTAATGGTTTTATTTCTGTGTTCAAAACAAAACATGCTTCCTATTTCATGTGTACAGTGTAATACCCTACTATTCCATAGCAAACATACATATATTTGCAAATGCGGAAGAGTTGGTAGAACAGCATTCTGTTGTGCCCCTGCAATCATACAACCATTTCTACCCTCTTTGTGGTTGCTCTTTTCTTTCCTGGATTTGGACACAAATGCCAAAGGCAAGTATTAACTGAAAATAAATGCCAACATCAAAGTGTAAAATCTACTTCCAGGTGCAGGTAGAATTACTTGAGAAGGACATAGCAGTCCCTCAATAATTTGGGCACCATATGTGAAAAATATCACAACCCAGTAAGGAATTCTATAGTCTCTTTTGTTCCATTTGCTACCATCTTCTTTACTTAATGTGATACATTTCTGCATTGTTAATGGGTTCGTGTATCTATGCACTTATTTTGCTTTCACTGTACTCAGTACAACTGCACTAGCAAAGGATATTTCTTTGGCATGATATATAATACAGCCTCTTAAACAACACATCTGTATCTGAGGGTATTCCCTATGTGCAAATTTTATGGCTCATTTACAATATACATGAAAGGAAAAATGATCTCACAATTTCCCAGCAAAACAATAATGTCGTCATGATTAATCATTAAGAATGCTGTGATTGATCTAAAAAAATCTCTTTCCCATACGTCTATCTAAATTTCTGATGATTTCAGAACAGTTTCAGAATATCGTATGAATAGTAGAAGCATGAGCTAAACATGTCACACAAAAAATGTCAGTGATACATTCCATTTAGATTTCAATCCACAATCCTGTAGACGTATGAAATTTGTATTAAGAATTATGGCAGACAAGTTAGAATAGATGTGGACAGCTTTTTCATGTGTGTGTGTATGCACATACATTCACACAGACACAAACAAGAGTCCTTTCCCCAAAGATAGAGTTATGCTTACATACACATAGTATGAATTGTCCTTTAGACTGAAGTCTTCAAATTATTTACTCTTGAGTAACCTTATAAGACAAGAGACTTTCAGTAGATAGTTTGCATAACTGTTGGAGGACAAGAACGTATAATGGATGTTTAAGGACCAAATAATATGAGAAGCATCTCAAGACTCAACCCAAACACATTTCCAACTCCAGAGTCCCATGTTGAAGAACTCAACTGACTATTGTCAGCATGAATTCAGTTCTGTGTGTCCTGTTTTCAGCACATCACTGTAAGCATGCAGGGTAATGTAGAACTAACAATTCTGCGTTCATGTGCATCAAGATCATCTGCTTCCTACCAGCACACTTTGCCGAATGTTTTCCTGGAATAGCCACAGCCAGAAAGGATATGATTCAACCCTAACTGAGAAACAAATGAGCTGTGAATTACAGTCCTTTGATCATCTGGCGTCAATCACAGTTTGGCCATACAATAATAGCTCTTAATTGTAAAAGCTGTCTGTACGATCATGTACATTCTTTACTAGTAACTACAAGCACGTGCCCTACTTTTATTTAACTGAGTAAAAGTAGAAACAGAAACTCCTCTCAGACTTTGCTTCTTAATTTGACAAAAATTGAAACCAAATTAATGGGGCAAAGAGAGAGTGGGGTCAGCCTGTACAACCCTATATGCCTTCCCCAGTTTAGTCCTCACAAGAAGTTTTGAAGAACGCACAAGAGAGTTATACAATAAAATGAATCTTCAGAATGTCATATTTGATTAGAGGATACAATCCACATTTCAAAACCTAAATGCTGGTTAAGACTGATCATGTGAGGCCTACTGTCACCATTTTTTCTCCCTCAGGCTGGGTAAAATTCAGCACCTGATGGCACTAGCAGCTCTTTCTGTTTTTGCCTATTAAGAATTCACCAGGAAAGAGATCCAAGTCCTGACAAATATCTGTTATCATACAAACATGGTTCCCTTAGTTAGAGCCAGAGTAGAAGTGAAGGGGATGACTGTAAAGTCCCACACAAATGGGGAAGCTGAAGGAAGCAAGAACTACATAAACTTAATGCTAGACTTGGAGAAAATAGAGTCTTGGAAACTGCAATAGGTCAATCCATCCTCCATATATAAAGACTTCATTAATGCAGTATCTCTGAGTGATTTGAAATGTTTCATCCCATGTTCCTTGTCATGTGGCTTAGTTGTCATTCATGAGATAAGCTGCCAATGATCTTGCTTTCTAACTTTTGATTGTTTAAGTCAATTCTCCCTTCTATTACTTTGTCAGCCTCCCCACATTCTCTCACAATGACCAAGAGTACAACTATGGAAATAGTTTCACAGCTTTTCTGCAATGTGATAGTGGCAACCAATTTCCATGTGTGCTAAAACCTGGCAATTGAATTGGACCAGGCAATCTAGAGGCAGTTCACCCTAACTCCCAGGGACAGCAGCAAAGAGTGAAAGAAAATGAAGCAGAGGGAAGTCTACCACTTCGGGGGGCAGGGGGAATGAAAAATTCACACACATGCTTTACACACATATATACTGTATAGGTAAAGGTAAAGGTAAAGGTTTCCCTTGACGTAAAGTCCAGTCGTGTCCGACTCTAGGGGGCGGTGATCATCTCCGTTTCTAAGCCTTAGAGCCGGCGTTGTCCAGAGACACTTCCGGGTCATGTGGCCAGCATGACGACACAGAACGCCATTACCTTCCCGCTGAAGCGGTACCTATTGATCTACTCACATTTGCATGTTTTCGAACTGCTAGGTGAGCAGGAGTTGGGACTAGCAACGGGAGCTCACCCCATCACACGGATTCGAACCGCCGACCTTCCGATCGGCAGCTCAGCGGTTTAACCCGCAGCGCCACCGCGTCCCTTATATACTGTATATATACCATTAAATAGATGATAAGAGCCAGGGTGCTTAAAGTTTATGAGAAGCTTACAAACTGAAGGAGTACATCAGGTAAAGTTTTTGAAATGGAAGTTTGTTCCACAAAAAGTTGTTCAAAAATGAAAGAACCGTTCATCTCATGGGAGTAGAATAAAACCCTGGAAATGATGACCCAAACCACAATCAACAATGTAGATGAGAAAATGAAAGTTAATCTGGCTAAAATTTAAAGCTATAGTAATTACTTCCTTGGGGGGGCGGGGTGGAGTTTGTGTGAAAGAAGCTATATTATGATGATACATAGAGTACCTTACTGTGCTATTAAAAGGAAAGTGATATTAGACCTTTTCAATTACTGCAGCCAGAATGAAGCTAATAGGCTTGTTGCACGAGATATTATTGGGCCTCCAGAGCTAACGCTTTGCTCTTGCTGGTTCTGCCACCATCCCCCGTTGGACCTGTGACATCCAACTTTGACTAGTGCTGCATGGGAAAGACAGTGCTGGCAGGGAGATCAATTCTGTCCTAATGTTTAGCAGCCATGGAGCCAGAATGGAGTAGACAAAATAGTTAGCCCCCCACCAAAGCAATAAAACAGTACAGTATGGCTATAGGGGACCCCTCCTTGTCAGAAACAGGGGGAAACCTGTAATGCACCCAGTGATTGTGAGGGTTCTTTGCTTTCCAAGGACTGGACACACACACACACACACTCTGTCTTAGCATTTGTTTTTGTAAGGTAAGAGCCTGGGTGGGGATGAGGCTGCCTCTGGACATTGGCACGTCCTTGAAAATGCCAAGGCGTGGCTCAATTATCACAGGCAGCTGGGATACTGGCTTGGATGCTTGTGAGTAACATTTTGTGTTAATGAATGAATGTATAAGGGAAATGGGTTGAGCAGTGCTTCTGCCTGGCTGCAGCTACCTTTCCCAACTTCACTCCCTCACAGTGATAACGGAATTGCCTTGCAGGACCTGGTTCTCCTTCCTTCTTCTTTCATAGGATTCATACTTTGTTACTGTGTGTCTTTTTAAACAGTGATAAACCATGTTTATAAAGACCCTGTATAAGATCATGAGCTTTAGGCAGTTGCAGGCAGTCTTTACACAGGGAGAGGCCTCTGCAGGAGCCAGGAATCTGATGCCTTCATCAGACCAAGTTAAAATGTCCATGGGAGGCAGGTCCCACTAGTTGGATGAGAAAGGGTTTGTCTGCATCTGCCTACAGATCCCAGCCTGGGACCATGTCATCAATCCCTGTGTGGAAGAAGAATCCTAGATCATATCCATGGCAGAAACTGTGTCAGGAGAAGGCTGGAAATGTTACTTTAAAATTGGATCAGCTAAAGCTGCCTTTAAGCTGCCTTTAAGCTGGGGATGATATGAAGGTGTCAAAAGTACATGGGAGTTACTAGGGTATGTTCATGCCATGTGAAGCAACTTTCCAGCCAGCACACATGACACATCCAGAATCTTCTATTTTCAGCCTTAATCCCCACTCTTCCCATGAAGAATTTGGAAATGATGTCATTTTTTCTGAAAACAACTGTCCATTTTATGAAACATCAAAACAATAACATGGAACTATGTTTTGAAATATACAAAAAAGGACAGTTTGATAAATTGCTTGATCTACTAATCGAGTACCTGGGGAAGGTAATGGCAACCCACCTCAGTATTCTTGCCGTGAAAACTAAATGGATCAGTACAACCAGAGATATGTCGGTATACCATCGGAAGATGAGACCCCCAGGTCGGAAGATGGTCAAAATGCTACTGGGAAGGAACAGAGGATGAGTTCAACTAGCCCCAGACGTGATGACGCAGCTAGCTCAAAGCCGGAAGGACGGCTAGCGGCCGACGGTGCTGGTGGTGAACGGCGAATCCGATGTTCTAAGGATCAACACACCATTGGAACCTGGAATGTAAGATCTATGAGCCAGGGCAAATTGGATGTGGTTATTGGTGAGATGTCAAGATTAAAGATAGACATTCTGGGCATCAGTGAACTGAAATGGACTGGAATGGGCCACTTCACATCAAATGACCACCAGATCTACTACTGCGGCCAAGAGGACCACAGAAGAAATGGAGTAGCCTTCATAATTAATAGTAAAGTGGCTAAAGCAGTGCTTGGATACAACCCAAAAAACGACAGAATGATCTCAATTCGAATTCAGGGCAAGCCATCTAACATCACAGTGATCCAAATATACGGCCCAACCACAAATGCTGAAGAAGCTGAAGTAGAGCAGTTCTATGAGGATCTGCAGCACCTACTGGACAACACGCCTAAAAGAGATGTTATTTTCATCACAGGAGACTGGAATGCTAAGGTGGGCAGTCAAATGACACCTCGAATTACAGGTAAGTATGGCCTGGGAGAACAAAACGAAGCAGGACACAGGCTGATAGAATTTTGCCAAGACAATTCACTCTGCATAACAAACACTCTCTTCCAACAACCTAAGAGACGGCTTTATACATGGACTTCACCAGATGGACAACACCGAAATCAGATTGATTACATCCTTTGCAGCCAAAGGTGGCGGACATCTGTACAGTCGGTAAAAACAAGGCCTGGAGCTGACTGTAGTTCAGATCACGAACTACTTCTTGCACAATTTAGGATCAGACTAAAGAGATTAGGGAAGACCCACAGATCAGCTAGATATGAGCTCACTAATATTCCTCAGGAATATGCAGTGGAGGTGAAGAATAGATTTAAGGGACTGGACTTAGTAGATAGGGTCCCGGAAGAACTCTGGACAGAAGTTGGCAGCATTGTTCAGGAGGCGGCAACAAAATACATCCCAAAGAAAGAGAAAACCAAGAAGGCAAAATGGCTGTCTGCTGAGACACTAGAAGTAGCCCAAGAAAGAAGGAAAGCAAAAGGCAACAGTGATAGGGGGAGATATGCCCAATTAAATGCAAAATTCCAGAGGTTAGCCAGAAGAGATAAGGAATTATTTTTAAACAAGCAATGCGCGGAAGTGGAAGAAGACAATAGAATAGGAAGGACAAGAGACCTCTTCCAGAAAATTAGAAACATTGGAGGTAAATTCCAGGCCAAAATGGGTATGATCAAAAACAAAGATGGCAAGGACCTAACAGAAGAAGAAGAGATCAAGAAAAGGTGGCAAGAATATACAGAAAACCTGTATAGGAAGGATAACAATATCGGGGATAGCTTTGACGGTGTGGTCGGTGAGCTAGAGCCAGACATCCTGAAGAGTGAGGTTGAGTGGGCCTTAAGAAGCATTGCTAATAACAAGGCAACAGGAGACGACGGCATCCCAGCTGAACTGTTCAAAATCTTGCAAGATGATGCTGTCAAGGTAATGCATGCTATATGCCAGCAAATTTGGAAAACACAAGAATGGCCATCAGACTGGAAAAAATCAACTTATATCCCCATACCAAAAAAGGGAAACACTAAAGAATGTTCAAACTATCGAACAGTGGCACTCATTTCACATGCCAGTAAGGTAATGCTCAAGATCCTGCAAGGTAGACTTCAGCAGTTCATGGAGCGAGAATTGCCAGATGTACAAGCTGGGTTTAGAAAAGGCAGAGGAACTAGAGACCAAATTGCCAATATCCGCTGGATAATGGAAAAAGCCAGGGAGTTTCAGAAAAACATCTATTTCTGTTTTATTGACTATTCTAAAGCCTTTGACTGTGTGGACCATAACAAATTGTGGCAAGTTCTTAGTGGTATGGGGATAGCAAGTCATCTTGTCTGCCTCCTGAAGAATCTGTATAACGACCAAGTAGCAACAGTAAGAACAGACCACGGAACAACAGACTGGTTTAAGATTGGGAAAGGAGTACGGCAGGGCTGTATACTCTCACCCTACCTATTCAACTTGTATGCAGAACACATCATGCGACAAGCTGGCCTTGAGGAATCCAAGGCTGGAGTTAAAATCTCTGGAAGAAACATTAACAATCTCAGATATGCAGATGATACCACCTTGATGGCTGAAAGTGAAGAGGAACTGAGGAACCTTATGATGAAGGTGAAAGAAGAAAGTGCAAAAGCTGGCTTGCAGCTAAACCTCAAAAAAACCAAGATTATGGCAACCAGCTTGATTGATAACTGGCAAATAGAGGGAGAAAATGTAGAAGCAGTGAAAGACTTTGTATTCCTAGGTGCAAAGATTACTGCAGATGCTGACTGCAGTCAGGAAATCAGAAGACGCTTAATCCTTGGAAGAAGAGCAATGACAAATCTCGATAAAATAGTTAAGAGCAGAGACATCACACTGACAACAAAGGCCTGCATAGTTAAAGCAATGGTGTTCCCTGTAGTAACATATGGCTGCGAGAGCTGGACCATAAGGAAGGCTGAGCGAAGGAAGATCGATGCTTTTGAACTGTGGTGTTGGAGGAAAATTCTGAGAGTGCCTTGGACTGCAAGAAGATCCAACCAGTCCATCCTCCAGGAAATAAAGCCAGACTGCTCACTTGAGGGAATGATATTAAAGGCAAAACTGAAATACTTTGGCCACATCATGAGAAGACAGGACACCCTGGAGAAGATGCTGATGGTAGGGAGAGTGGAAGGCAAAAGGAAGAGGGGCCGACCAAGGGCAAGATGGATGGATGATATTCTAGAGGTGACGGACTCGTCCCTGGGGGAGCTGGGGGTGTTGACGACCGACAGGAAGCTCTGGCGTGGGCTGGTCCATGAAGTCACGAAGAGTCGGAAGCGACTAAACGAATAAACAACAACAACTAATCGAGTTATGAGTAAAAGGAACAATGGGACCCTCTATCACTATGCAAAATGAAGCAGCCACTTCAAGGAGTGGAGTGGAACAGGAGGTGAATTAGGGTTAATCTCCATCTGCTGCCCCCCTCCCAATTTGCCACACAGGACAGCTGTCTCATTGTGTCTAAGGTGCACATGTCTTCAGGGTGGCTTGTCATCCCACTAATTGCCTTTTAAATTTTGCTCTGAGGGTCTTCAGAGCAGCACAATGTGAAATGTGAATGTGACTGCCTCCCTAGGTATCCATCAAAGCCACCTCACAATATGTCACTTTGAGGACCCTTTTAGAATGACATTTAAGGTTGACAATTGATGACCAACCAGTAGAGGCCAGAGGTACTGGGATGGATTGGGATGGAGAATTGGGATGGAGTGGTGAGAATGATAAAGGTAGAGCTTTCTCCTGCTTCAAAGTTTAAAGGCATTGGTAGAATAATACTTTCATAAAAGCTACCAAAAAAGAAAAAATTGCAGGACAAAAAAAGAATGCGCAGTAAGGGTATTTAAGGGAATGTTTTAAATATCCAGTGTGGGATATGGTATAATTTCAGAAAGTAGAAAATGTCATCTCAGAATTAAATTAAAACAGAAACTTTTCATTTAGGATTCATGAAATTATATGTTTGTAGAAAGGGCCCAATATTACAATTATATATGTTTGTACTAGGGCCAAAAAAACAAAAGAAGTTTGGCCTCTCTTCTAGGAATTATCTTATTTCCTAATTCTAAACACTGTCAAATTCTTCTTTCCTATGAATCTGTGATTGCCTGAGTCACAAGTCAGCTGAATATTTTGCAGTAAACCAATATATAGAGTATTGGCTTGAAATAGCCTTATCTGACTTTTCAGACTAAACAAGGTGAAAGCCCAAATAATGTACCAAAGAAACTAAAAACAAAGGTCAGTGCTCTTTAATGTTAGGTGATCAACATGCAAAGCTTTGTGATTTTGTTGACATGCAGGAGAAAGCATACAGTTAATATTCAGGATATTTCCAAAGGGACTTTGTTTTAAACTATTTCTTTAAACATGTGAACACCTCCCCTAACAACAAAATCCTTGAAGTCTATTACACCAGAGACATGCAAAAGTCATTTAGGTTTATCCCAAGAGACCTTCTAGAGTTGCTTCACATTGGAGTGGGTGTAAGTCTGCTTAAAATTAAATTACTTTAAAATAAAGTTAGCGTGCTCAGCAATATCCTGTCTTCAACTCAGCAGGGATTCCCGTGAGAAAAGAGAGCAGGCAAAGAAGCTCAGACAGACAGACAAACATATTTACCCCTAGGTGGAAGGTACAAATTAAATTAGCCTGCCACAAAAGGGAGATGCTTTCTCCTTCTGTTCAGATGTCATGGTAGTGAGGAAACACAGTCTTGGGGCCAAGAAAAATGGCACAAATGCATCCATTTAAACCCTCATTCATCCTGTTCCAAGGTCTAAACAGCACACATAAAAGAACAGCACTGTAGAACCACTTCCTCTCCTTAGTTACCAAGTGGAGGCATGCAAGGGAATACGGGAGCAGAGGCTGGCAAAACTTTTCCAGAAAGTTTCAGTGCTGGAATGAAGAACGCATGGAAAAGTTATTAGCTGGATGAGATCTAGAGTGAGAATATTGCAACTGACCCTTGATTTCATACTTCATGGCAAGCCATTTTTGCTTTCTTCTTTGCCTTTCCCTTCTCCCCACTCCCATTTTCTGTGACCTACATTTCAACGCATACTGAAAATGCCTCTCTTTCTCTCTCTCTCTCTCTTTCCCCAGCTGAAAAACAATCCAAGCACTTCCTGAGTCAAGTATATCTTTTATTGTGCCTCATTAATATGCATGTTTTGGCACTCAGTCGGGTTCAGCTGGTATACTTTCCAATATCTCATTCTTTATTTATATGAGACCGGGAGGTGTGACCTATGGAGCCAGTTGGCTGTCATGAATTGGAATATTCATTAAACCTTGTGAATTATGCATCCAACTGCTTATAATACTGTGATCAACACTGGATGCTGCCAGACTCTCAGCTACTTCCTGCTAGAGGGAATGCTCTATCACTGGTCCGGAAAGTGCATGTGCTCCATGCACTGAAGAAATACAGCTGATTGGCTGTGTATCTCCACCAGTGAAATGCCTAGAGGATTCTGGGACTTGAGCAAGAGAAAGTATTCCTGAGGACACAATAAAATGGTGGTGAGATGTCCCAGCCATTCTACCTCACTGAATTTTAAAATAAAACCTAACTGCTTAATATTGGAAGTAGTGATATAATGCTCTTTATTGAAATCTCAGTTTTGATTTTATGGGGAATCTACTGTGGGGCTACAGCAGTACAAGAGTACAGTGTTTAACAGCTACACAACAAAACAACAGTAGAATTATTTTCTGTGGTAGAAGTGAAAAACCGTTAGCATGTTGGCAAAGACTGGAGAGATCCAGATTCAAATTTCAACTCAGTAATGCATCACTTCTGCTATGAGACATTATTTTAGAAAGGTATTATTTCAGCTTAACTTAATCTATAGTGGGGCTTATTTAAAGAAATTGAAGTGGAGGCACACATTTCATTTTGGGTTCATTCTATCCATTGAAATAGGAAAAGAAGCTGAAAATGGGGTGGGAGTATGAAAGAGGCAGAAGCTATTGTGGCAACATGTACTTGATGTGGCAGCAATGAAGAAAAAATAGCATTCTGTCTAAGGGACCATTATCTCCATTGAACGGCTGACCTAGGATGGATGTCAATAAGGCATAACTCCTTTACATCCTTACAGAAGCAAAAGGCATGATTTAAAAAAAATCATATGCCAGTTTTGTAAAAGTCGTGGTGATATTTTTCCACTCAGTATTTGCATAATGAGCTAAAGTAGTCCCTTGCATAATGGCTAAGTTTGCAAGCTTCCATCACTACAAAGTTACTTATCAATTGCTGACTTTTTAATATGTTACACCATTTTCATCTGTTGTAATGAAGATTTCTCTGGAATGAATATCAGAATATCAGATAAACCTGTAGCAGGGAATGCAGGACAAACTTAAAGCTTTCACTTGCCTTCTTTGTTGCCAGAGTCATCTCTGGTTCTGCTAGGCTTAGTTAGACTAAGAAAGGCCAAGCAGGTGAATCAAGACAGGATAACTTTGCCCATTACTAAATTTCATTTCTGACACTCACAAAATTCATGCCAGCCAATGTTCCCACAATACAAAACTCCAGACTGAAATGGCTACAGGAGGTTTTCTTATAAAGAGGAAATAATTTTGTCTTAGCTTTTGTACAATGTCACTAATCATACTACTACAGGCATAAATGCTTTCCTCAGACTTTAAAGAAGAGGTCTGCTAGATTAGATCCAGAGTCAACACTTAGCTTTTCACTTGCAGCCACTTTGCATAAGCTTGAATCTTTACACAAAATAGCTCCAATCCAATACACGGTATGTTGAGTTACCAGGTTTACATTCTTGACTGTTTTAAAAAGTAAAATTTCACTAGTCACTGTTGGGTAGAGAGAAATCATTCAGACTTTCCTACTAATGCTATCAAATGCCGATCCACAGACTTCAGTGATTTTTAAAAGAATTTTGTTTGCACTCTTGAACATTGAATATGGGGAAAGGACAGCCTAGGAAATACATAGTGATATGCGTTAAGAAAGGAAATCATAATTTAATGATGGAGCATGTACTTTATGTGCAAATGGCTCAGGGTTGATCGCTTGGCCTTTCCAGTAAAAGAATAACATCTCTGCCTCCAACCAACAAGAATTGTTACTATGCAAGGAAAACATAGATAAAGACTACTTTAAGCTGAGCTGAACTCCTGGAAACTTCCATGTATTATTTTTTGGCAATATACAGAAAAATGTACAACATTGCTACCTCCTGGGATTTCTTGATTTATTACTTCTTAGTCTACCCTACAGCCTTGGTTTTTTGGGGTCTTGCATCCAAGTACCAACCAGGTCTGACTCTCTTAGCTTTTTTCAGGATCAGTCAAGGAGTAGATAAATAATTTGACTTAATGTAAGGCATGTTCTATGATCCTATGCTCAGTGGGAAGACCGGGATAAGTATTTTCAAAGTAAATTATAACATTATGCATAATGAAACTATTTATTTTCATATTTATTTTATGGATGTAAGGTTTTCTTTTTTTAGCTCACATTATTGCTAATAATTGATTTAGATATGAGGCAGAGCAGAGCACCATTTTGTCCTAAATCATGTATGAATCTACTCACCACACACTTAGGGACAGTTCAGAGATAGGAATCAGTCCTCATTGGAAAATGTCTCCTTTCATGTTTGTTGCTCTTCCCCACCATGCAAACATACAATGTTCATATAAACATTATTTTTCAGAAGTTGCTTGAAAAAATTCCACTTATATCAAGAATGCTTCCCTCCAAGATATCTTTACTGCTTTGTCATAAAAGCCAGTAGCTAGCTATTTCTTTTTTTTTTAAGTGGACTAAATAAACAAACTACAAGTGGGATATTCTAAAAAAGCTGCATTGTTTAAAAAGTTGTATTGAAAAGATTTAAAACAGAAGAAGGGGCAAATGTAAGCATAAAAGATATTATTAGCTTTAATCATCTCAATAGCTATACAAGACTTAAACCACAGATCTGTCTGGATAATTTAAAAACTATAGATTTGAGAATTATAGTCTCAGGATAAGATAAAAGATGTAACATGCAAGATAAAAATGTAACATTGTTTGACAAAGTACATGTAAATGGGTTGTTTTTTTAAAAAACACTCCTTAATAGCATCCATTATTTCTACTCCTAATATAAGCAACACTCTCTCCTGCACTACTACTAGAAGAACAAAACAAGTCTGTGAAACAAAATTATGAAAACTAAGCTTGCAGCATGATCTATATTCACATTATTATGTCTGATAGGTCCTCTGGCCAAGCTAGAAGTGGATAGGCTGCTCTGTCTAAAGGTCATGGGTGAGCTGGGTGTAAAATGGCATTGTTTATAGGTTTTTTAGTAGAGAGATTAGCTGTCACTTATTTTCACATACCTAACTGAAGAGCTTTAAAGGTTCCCAGTGAGAGCACGCTCTCTTCTCTTTCTCAGCCTGTCACATCCTTGTCAGTTTCAATAAAATTACTTACCTGAATTATGCAGATGAGCTTTTGTTGTGTCCAGCCATCACCATTGTTCCTCTCCACTACAGCTGAAATTTCTAGCAGGCTCCTTGCTTTTACGGTCCGATTCTAGCACTCCTTAGGTCAAGACCTTTCAACCTCAGGGCTTGACTTATGCCACAGCCATTTGACAAATCGCCCAGACCCTTACAAAAGCTGGTTGAGCTCTGGAGTGAGTGCTCTCTATGCACCACTGTTTCACAGTTTTGACATTTCCTTCTCACTTTGCCCTTCGGTAATTAGACAAAGAAGAAAAAGACATTTGTGTCTGAGGAATGCTTTCATTTGAGATGTGATAAATGGCTATCCTTTCCAAGAAGTCATGGTCTCCTATATGACAGACAGCTCCTTCACAAGATTTTGCATAGTTAAACTTTACCCCATAAAACATACTTTCTTCTTCTGCTTCTAGCTGTATGCTGAAAACCTGAATGGATTCTTAACTGGATCACTTCTTTTTCACCTACACTGAGCACCAGCATCAGATAACCACCCAAATTCGATATCATACATTAGAGAAAATAGGCAAAGAATTGTTCAGTTAGATGAATGGGAGACTGCTCTTTTAAAGCACATTTTGGCAGAAATCCTATGGTTCTTGAAAATACATTTCAGGCCTATAAGAGAGAGGCCAGATCTCCATTCCAATGGTAGAGAAAAGGCTACCATCAAGATATGATCACTCTTTGCTTGTCACTACCAAACCTCTGTGCCCCTTTCCTCACCAAGTTGGAGGTCCAACATTAGTAGAATGTTATTAAAATCATTTTTAAAAAAAATATTAAATTATTTTAAAAGTTATTAAAATTAGTAGAATGACAGCAAATCAGGAATACGTAATGTGTGAATCAGTGTAAGCCCTAGATCAGAAGGATGTAAAACCCTAGTTCCTACATGCATTCTTGGGTCGGGGTGGAGGTTACATATGATAGGTTTGAAGCTGGGATACATGATTTACCTTCTCCTGAGTTCAGTGGGAGGATCATGTTTTCTTTTCCATTTTTTAAAGTGAATCAGGGAAAAAAGGCATGGCTCCTCTAGCCCTTCTGCCCTGCACCATGAACAAGATGGGGTTTGGATTTAGGTATGGTGTATCCAGTGTGACCAGGTATGATTGCTTTGTTAAGTCTGTAAAAAGAAGCCTGCTGGATTCAATCAAGGATAATCCCATACAATAACTGTTTCTTGTTTACAACAGTGGTTAACCACATAGTTCAGGAGATTGCATAGGCAATGCTTTGTAACAGTAGATATCCACAAATATAATGCACCTGAACACACTGGGTTTACAGGGTTCATGTAACATCATTGCTAATCATCACTGATAAATCTAACCTCCACATGGAACAACAAGTGAACAGAACCATACAAGTGCGCTTAAGCAGTGCAAAAGCTCTTTTAAAGGAGGAGGAGGAGGAGGACAACTGTGGCAAAAGAAAGCAAAGGTAGTACCAATAGTAATAGGTGCCTTGGGTGAAATCCCAAAACATTTGAAGCTCCACTTGAACACCATCGGCATTGACAAAATCACCATCAGTCAATTGCAAAAGGCAGCTTTACTTGGAACAGCTTAATGGCAATACCTTTAATATTATTAAACAACAACATCTACCTATCCCAGGTCCTTGGGAAGGACTCAGTAGGTGGACAAAAATGCCAAATCCAGTCTAAACATCTGGCTGACTGTGTGACCAACAATAATAATATGCATATGAACCAAAAGGGAACTTAAAATCAAGACTGGACAGTAAAAATACAACGTGGGGCTTAGGAATCTTTTTCAGCTCAGCTGCACTGTTCAGTTCAGCTTTTCATATTACAGACAGAACTAAAAAGCAGATCCATACATTTAGGCAGAAAGGACATGCAGCTGCTTTTCAGTGACTTACACTCTTGCCATGCTAATCTCTCTCTTCTGTTTGTGGAACTGAATTAATCAAGTGTTGCCAAACCACATTACCAAATAACTCACAATACATTTTGAGCCAAGAGCACTTCATAAGGAAAAAGACTATAACACTACCCAAGAATCAGTTGTTATACGCATAAATCCCTTCCACACTACAGACCTGAAGTGAATCCAAAACCAGAAATAAAATCTCAGCCTTGTAGCTAAAGCATTCATTATGGATATCAGATTATCCTGTTTCTAAACCCAACTCCCAAATATCTTTCTAGCCATCTTCTTCCACTACATGAAAAAAAAAAATACATTAAACTGTTACACACAGAAAGTTGACTCCCATCCCATTCTCTCCATCCCTGCTTTTTCTCTAAAATTGTGTGTACAGAACTGGAAAAAAAAATCACAGTTGTTTTAAATTATTCCTAAAACAACAAATTAATTCTTTCAATTTGTCATGGTTTAAAAACTTTCTAAGAAGAAGGTTTTTTAGAAGTTTTGCATAAGTATGCACTAGCCCAACATCCTGATGCCTACCACAAGGCACCTGGGGGCCAAAGACTCTGGCTAAATTCCACTTCACAGTTCCTTTCCATTGCACACAAATGCATTCAGTAGGGAAAAGGAAACTATGGGAACTCAACTGGTCAAACTTTAACTAATATACTATATAGTTAGATAGTTAGATTATTGTTTCCCATACATGTCTGGACATGCAGGAAATGAACACAGTGCACAGTATATTTACAACCTAAAGCTAACATCCTGAAGTCTTTTTCCCAGGCCAATTTAGCACTGATGCCTGAGGAAAATCTGTTAAAGAAAGACTAAAAGCAGTCTTCCCCAACTTGGATGATGGTGATGGGAACTGTAATCCAACACATCTGTTAAAGAAGGCTGCTAGAAAATTGTTCATGCTATCCAAATCGACTGGTAGCATTATACATTAAAGTAAAGCAAACCGCAAAAGTATCCAGTACTTAACTAGTTCAAATAGGAACAGTGGGCATTTTCCACTTCCAAATTTAATCTGTCATGAGATTTTATTACATGCAGGTCAGTGATAAATTTACTGTGTTCAGTACTGTACTGTGTTACTATGTTCACATTTCATTAACAATTGTTTGGAAGCTTCAACTGGTTAAAATTTTGGGTGTATTGATTTAGTCCATCTAGACAACACTGCAGCAAGAAATTTGGTATCCGAAGTTGATAACAAATTTGAAACAAATTACAGTCAAGCTGTAATTCATTAGCAAATAGAGCATCCATCTTGAAAATGATTTAGAACCACTATTTGTATTCATCAGAAGTTGTGAAGTAGGTTTACTCTCTGCAAAATGTGCCCTCTTTCTGGCAATTTTTTGTAGTCGTTGATAAAAGGTATTAGTTTTCCATAATGAGGTTAGGTGTGAGGGGACAACCTGGATTTACCATCCAGTAAAACTCATTTAGTGTTGAGAATAACAGCCTGTAAAACATGTGGCAATGCTTTATTACAATCATACAAATGAAATTCCAAAACTCTGAAATAAATCTATTTTTTCTGGAAGTAGTTATTCAGACTACAACTTCAAAGTAAAATAAATATTTTCATAGGAACATAAGTTGATGATTCATTTAAGTACATTTATTGACCCCTGACTACCACATTGATTCTTCAGCAAAATAACCAAGGATAACATATAGATTGTGATTTTATTTCTAGGAGGATTCCTGAAATCAAAATATCAACAGTTTGCATTTGTCAAAGATGCTTTGGATTTATATGGCAAAAATGGAGCTTTTATTACATTGGCTAATTTATGTCATCCCCAAGGCTGTCTCTCTTCAAAGCAATATCTTCTTCTCACCTTTTAATGAATGTGGTTTGCTGTAGCCTTTCCATACTTACTTCTGAATGCCATACAAAGTTGCCATATAATGAATCAGACTATTATTCGATTAGTCTTGAGTACAGATTTCCAAATTAAAACCTTTCTCAGCCCTTCCATCCCTACTCCCCTGCCAGAGATTCTTTAAATTGACTCAGCAGGGACTGATTCTTACTGGCCCTCTCCAAAATAAACGCATTCACCTGGTCCAGTGGACTATATTGGATTATGTCTCACCCAATCTTTCTCACACTCTATTTTAATGAATTATTTATCACAACACTTATTTTTTTTACAAAATCTACTACGTCTCAACACATCTATTAAAGGAACTACAAACTTCCTCCCAACAAAAAGCATTACTAAAAATACATTTTCAGGAAACTTCATATAATTAACAATGAATTGGTAGAAATACATTTAATTAAATTCAGCTGATCTTCCCAAACCATGGTTACCAAGTGTAAATATACCTCATTTAAGTGAAACAGATACTGTCCAGTAGCAAGGATGAATGCATTTTGCCTATGAACAGCAACTCATTTTATCAGACAATAAGTTATTCCATTTTGATCACACCAGGACATCAGGGTCAATCAGTCTCTGTACAAAAATGCTGATCTTTTTCTCTCTTTTCTGTTTCAGGCTGAGATTCAAATAGTTGGATGTAATAATATGCAGCAATAGTGCTGGGAACTGTGTACATAAATTAAACACTGGAAATGACTTTTGGTTCAAAGCTGGGTCATAGTAACACTGGGTGGTTGTTAATATTTGAAGTACAGCCAGTCTGCATCCCATGTATCCAGTCTGTCTTCCAAAATTGGTAAGAAGACTAGCAGAATGGCAGTTGGAAAAAATAGCCATAAACTCTTCCCCCTACGGTCAGATTGTTAATTTGACTGCATCATCCTAAGAAAATGCAGGGAATTTCTCCCAGAGTTTATAGAGTGCTTCAGCTAATTCAGAAGTACATATTGGAAGGATTAACATTTAGTTTACACTAGATTTAGAGATGGGTTGGGGGGAACAAACATGATGAAAATATTGCATATGGAAAATGTTCCATAACTGCAGTAAGCTGCTCCAGATTTTTATTCATATATTTTTCAAATAAATGTAATCATTTGGAGATATTTACATGGAATACAACAGAGTTCACTATCAAATAGGACAAACAGGAACCCCATACTTAAATGACTCTCAGGGGCAGATTCAAGAATGTGGTGATGAAGGGCTGCTAAGATGAACTTTAAGAAAGAAAGACAAAAGGGAAGAAAATTAAGGCAGACATCAACCAGATCATCAACCAGGTTGAGAAAGGGGTTGCCACTAAGCCGTATATCCAGTTATATGTGGAAAGCAAAATTGAGAGTTATATCAAAGCTAAGGTTAAGAACAGAGCTCTTTAAGAGGGCAGGTGGTATTGACAACATGGAGACAAATGGGGAAAGAAACGTGCAAAACCCATTACATTTTAGGTGTCACTCAGCCACCTAACATACTGTCAGTATCTGCCCCATGTATCCGTGGGATTGGAAGTGGAAATGGAAGACTCACTGACAAGGATGTAGCTAGGGAAGAATGGGTCACTGTCAAAGAAGAGAAGACAGCTTCTCATACCATGCAGATTACAGTAAGAACAATCTAAACAACTTCAAGCTCAGCAGCCAAGCAAAAGGATTGGCAGCGGGGGTGGGGTGGGTGTTTTCATATGTTTTTTCTTTTTTAAATGCAGACCAAGCATTTATAGAATGCAAGAAAAATAAACAAGAGCCAAGCCAACAAGCCAAGCTAAATCTTGAAAAAGTAAAACAGCAGCAGCAATCGTTGACCTTCTATATAGGCAGGCAGGTAATGGCACAAAGAAGTCAGCCAGTCCTCCCTTCCCCCTCCTCTTCTTCTGTCCAGGCTGTGTAGTCTACTGGCCAGAGCGTTCATGTTTCAAGTAGGGATTGGTCAGTGCACCTATACAATGCAGCAGGGTCAGTGTAGCCCAGCATCATCATCCCTGACTGTGCGTAGATGGGGCCATGGCAGCAGTGTTGTAAAGGGTCACTTAAAAGTTCTTTTTTTTTTCATTTGTGCCTCTTCATCTGCAAATTTACTGATTATCTTTGGAATATCCAGTTTTCCAGCATGCTTATTCTCAACTGAGAGCACTGACATATCACTCAGGCATTCTTGTGGCATGCTGCTTTGCAGAAGGACTTCCCTGCAGCTATCACTTCACAGGTATGGTTTAAAAAAAAGCATCATGCAGTGCAGACTTTAGTAAAACTTGATGACAGAACATGGATTTCTATCATAAGAACATCTGCAACCTCTTTTATTGTTGACTGTTTAGTCAGATTTCAGAGTAATTTCAAAGGAAGTATGTCTGACAAGTATGTGTAGTGGTTAAGGTACCAGGCTAGAAACCAGGAGAACATGAGTTGTAGTCCTGCCTTAGGCACAAAGCCACCTGGGTGACCTTGGGCAGTCATTCTCTTTCAGCCCTAGGAAGCAGGCAATGGCAAGCCACTTCTGAAATCTTGCCAAGAAAACTGCAGGGACTTGTCCAGGCAGTCACCAGGATTCAGGACTGATTCGAAGGCACAGGGGGGAAAAAAATCAAAAATATCATAGTGATCTGACAAATCACTGTATTTTCTTTTCTCTTTGGTGTTATTGTACAGCACCCAAAGTCAGTTTGAAGTCATCCGGTGTCTAAACTGAATAAATATTTTTTTTAAAAAAAGTTTTGAAATGCAGTCACTGGATTCCAAAAATTTTATGAGCAGAATTTTAGCTTGGACACCTCTACACTGCCCACCCATACTTGCAGCTCTATCATAGCCTTGGCTTTGTTGTCACATCTGCCCCATTACTTTCAAAGGTGTTTCAAATGCTATGTACCGGTGTGGCCAAAACTATTAATATCCCTTCTCTCTTTCCAAAAGAATTCCAATTTGCTGTGAAATAAATTGAAACTCACACAAGTAAATGGCATCCACCATTCTTTATTCATAGTCCATAGAGCAGATACTTTGCTTTTGATAAATGGCTTAACATATTCTTGTAAATAATAAAGCAAATCAAAATGGCATAAACAGAATTATTGGTACCCCTAGCCCAATAATTTGTAGCACATTATCTGAGGCAATAATTGCAATCAAGCGCTTTCTGGAGCTCTGAATAAGACTTCTACACTTCTCAGCTGGCCGTTTGTCCCACTCTTCTTGAGCAAACTGCTCCATTTGTCTTAGGTTTGATGGATTCCTTCTTCCAACTGTAAGTTTTAGCTCTTTCCATAGATATTCTATTAAATTCAGATCAGTATTAGGTGCTGATGGATGTTCTATTTCCAAAAAGTCAGAAAGCTTTCTTGTAACTTTGTGCCCAAGCACTCACCCTCCCTGCTATAAGTAGATGCAAAGTTCACCACCTGGTTGAGGTGACCTTCCTTACCAATATCTTGGACAATATCCATAACCACATAAAAGAGTACAGCTTTTTGTATACCTTTATCTTTCCATTCCTGACAGAATTAGAAAGAATGTTAATCATAAGACTCTGGTATATTCTTGTTCAGACCTTCCTACGTGCCCAACACAGGATCATATTTTGTGAGAAAAATTGTAACTGAGGGAAAAATTCCATAGGATCCACTTGAAAACATACTATGAGTATATACTATATTCTAAAAGACATGTTACAGAAAGCCAAGTTAGTGTGATATTTATATTTTTACCAAGCGCTTGCCTTCAAAGGTTTGTGTCCTTTGGACAGACCCTTCCAGATTCCATGTCAATGTGTTCTCTGAGTACTCCTGCTCAAGAATCATGTACCTCTGCAGGTAGGAATCTGAGACTTCATAATACACAACTTAAAAAAAAAAAGTAAGGTCAGCTACAAGCACCAGTCACCCAACTACTATGCTCTCCCTGACTGAAAAAAAGCTAAGATGCCTGGCAATAGTTTTGGTTGAAAGTTGGAGAACAGTAGAACCATGATTGTTGTATTTGTACATCAGTTTTGCTCATGGCTGTGTAAAATGGTTTTTTAAAATTTCTGTTATCACTGGAGAGGGACCAGTTGCCTGGTCTTGTCCATTTAAAACAATGACATGCTTTATCAGGAGGCAGGGGTTTACTAAAGTAAGATCAGTCTGTGGGAACACCTGAGAGGCCAAGGTGGCATGAAAACTGCAGTCTCTTGGTCTGCTCAGCTTTCACTGATTGAGCCATGCAATCTCTTTCAGTCAGTAACACTCTGTGCACACTTGATGGCTCCCTGTGACTCAAGGGATTCCATTGATCTATAGGAAAATCTGGAGAGGTCAAGTTAACATCCACTGAATATTATGGTTCATTTTGTTTTTGATCACTACTATTATTGCCTTCTCTTCCTGGACTTTTTTCTTTCTCCTCACTGTCTGTCTGTCTGTTTGACTGTCTCTCTCTGTCCATTTCTCTCTCTCTCTTTTTTTTTAATTAAATCATCTTTGGAGGTTTACTGCTTTCTTTTTCTATAGTTTTCTCAGTTTTCATTTCCATATAGAGTTTTGGCTTCTTCTCACCCTTGCTACTTGGAGTTGTCATTTAAAATTTGGTCCAGCTGGCTCTCATTCATTCTGCCATTTTGTTTATTTATTTATTTGTTTGTTTTTCAGAATAGGGGCTTTATTCAAATCTCAAATTCTTGAAGAAGGTTCAAGTGTGTGTGTTGGTTTTGCACACATTCATTAAACCAAAGAAAAAGCCACTTCCTACTCAAGGTGAGCCAGGTCTTGCTCCAGCCCAGTGGGGACTGTACGTGGGTAGGTTTGCTGGTTCCAGTTGCCTAGCTGGCCTGCATGCACATGAGTGGAGCCTCCTCCTGCTATACTCACTGCAGTGGTATACTTCTGCTGCTCTCCTGTGCTGTCTCAGTATGCGCTGCCCCAAGAGCCCAGAAATTCCCCATTCTGCCTGAACCCCTATGGCCCAGTCAATGGCCAAAGAAAGATCCAGATCCAGTAGGAAGCCATGCCAGGCAGGGAGTATATGAAGCTACTTGCCCCACATGTCAGTGGGTGGTAGAAGCTTCATCTACTGGAAAGCCTCTGGCAGTAGCCAGTGGTCACCCTGATACTGTTCACTCCCTCTTGTTCTCACAGTATATAAGTGGGATGGGTTATGAGTAATGAGGTCATCCAGAGAAAATAACAAGGTTGGCAGGGGTAATATGAAGGGTCCTGAAAAGCCCAGGTAAAAACTGAAGAGATTTCTCCAGGATATGGATATGTGGCTATGTTACAAGAAACAATAATCAAAAATTCAATCCATAAAAATCATCAGCACAAAACTGAAACATCACAACTTCTAAAAAGCAAATAAAAATCACTTTAAATAATTATGCAAATGATGTAAATTGAAGCAAATGACTTAAATTATGTACTGTAAATTGTCCAGACTGTTTCAGAAATAATAGGCTTTGTCCTTTGATAAAATGTTAATTGCATCCAAAGTCCTCTGAATTAAGGCCCTGAAAATCAAGATTTCCCTGTACTCCATGAAGGATAGAGGATAGATGAGGGCAGTAAATTTGTTAAAATGGTTAATGTCTGTGAGAACACATTGTGGTTACTTAGTGGGTGAGTGATTATGTGTTATCAAAGTATGCTTTACTTGAACCTTTGTATTTTCTTTCTACCATGACAGCAAGTAAACTCTTCAAAATAGCAATCACACAAGTATACTCACTAAATGAGATTATGCCCCATTTTCTGGATGATCAAGGTGATAATATACAATACACATGTTCAGAAATTTGCATAACAAACAACACGTTAAAATCTAAATGGTGTTAAGTTTTGCATAACACTATCATGGAAAAAACAGCATGTGCAAGAATTTGTGGAATACATGGGCTGAATAGAAGTCTAACCAACAAAAAAAATAAGTTCACACTAATTGCTGCACCTGCTACACACACTTAGGCTGTTATTCCTCTTATTCAAGTAAGAGAAGCTGAAGATTGCCATCCATTAAGTGCTGTTAGCAACTGTGGCTAATGCAAAAGCATTTTTATTAGTTACACTCAAGCCCCATCAAATCTTTAATTTGTATTGCTGGGTTTTCCCTCTTTGATCTCATGCTGAATTTTTGAGTAAAGAAGTAAAAGAAATAGAAAGTAAAAAGAGTAAAAGTAGATTGACGGTTGGGGTGGGACAAAATTAGTGAAGATGAAACAACATGGGAAAAATCAAATCAATAAAAAGTTTATGGGGAGACTGCAGAAGAGGCTATGGTAAGGGGGGAAAAAGTACAATTAATGAGGAAGAAAAGAAGTTAAAACAGGAAATAACAGTACAATGTGGCTGAGTCAGTTCATTATATGCACATCAAGGGAATTCTCCCAGTCTTTTCAGTGGGGAGGACAGAAATCTGGCTGTTTCTAATGTTATTGTGAATACTCCAAAAAAATGGTTATAGCAAGTCTTTACAAAACAAATGTTACTCTCCTACTCAGAAATATGTGTACATGTGTGGGTGAGTGGATGTACACACACACACAGACACACACACACACATGCTTCAGTAGATCCAATGGGCTGTGAATTGGCTGGTGACTCTAGAGGGAGGATCTTGCTTAGCAGCAGTCAACTTTTAGTCACCAGGCCTGTCCTCTTCCATTGAGAAACATGGGATGGGATTCAGAGGAGAGGGATTAATTCTTTGCTTCTCCAGAGGCAGCCTTGGCTGGTGGTTCTCAAAGAAGCAAGACCTTTCAGGAGCTAGTTTTCTGACTGGGCTTAGGGATTCAGACCCAATGCCCCAAAGCCTTGGGGAAACTGGAACCAGTAAAATAAAGATGGTCAGGAAAGTGTCAGGAGATACACAATGGCTCTTACTTATTTTCAGGACTGCTTGGGCAGTGCTATATTTTCTCCCATTCTGTGTGCCTCTATCACACTGTTTGCCTGAACTATTTACAAGTTAAGGATTATTAGCACTAATATGCAGATCTCACTTTCTGTAACTTGGGTAGCTAATCTATTCCCTCAAATCCTTATTTTTGTTCCCTTTATTAAAATAAAAAATCTATTATTCTGTTATTACTCAGTGTTGTGTCTATAGTAGAACCTGGCACTGGTACAGAAGGAAAACTGGAGCCATTTATTTGAATGCTTATTCCTGAGGAAGGGGGAATCGCCTGTTCTTCCTCATCCAGATTCCAGGTGAAGGGGGCAGCTCCCTATTCCAGGTGATGGTGATGTCTTTCACCTGATGGAATACCCAGAACTCAGGTAGAGGGGAAGGATCTGGCAGGCTGATGTTGGGGTTTGTGACAGATACACTCCCTTCCTGCTACACATGCTAAAGGGCAACATTCCTTATGTTAAAGGGAGACATCATCAGGTATTAGTCAGCCTCCATTGGCCTTCAGAGGCCCCCAAGACTCTGAGAAGTTGGTGGGTGGTAGGATTACCCTCATTTCCTGGTTCATCCTCACAGAAGTAAGCAGCCTTGCTTGACCCCTTTTCATAACATAGTTAGAAAGAGAGAGAGAGAAAGGGGGAAAGAGAGAGATTCTATAGATGTAATACTAGTATAGGCATTAAGGCTAAGTTGAGGTCAAGGATAATCATGGCCCATCATTCAAAGCCCACTAAATCTACTTATAAACGCACAACCAAAAGGTTGGGCTACTATACATTTGTGGTCCTTGGTTTGATTAGCTTAATGCAAATATACAGAATTCTCCCATTTTCATACATATCCTTTAGAATGTCAATCAAATTATATTAAAACAGTTAATGCAATGGGATGAAATAGTTTTCAACTAAAATCATTAATTTAATTTTAAGATACAGCTTTCATGATAAACTTTATCAGTTTGCTTAATATATAATATAGTGCAATGATGGTGATGCTTTGTAATCATAATCAGTTATGGCTAAAACTGATGAATAAATTTACAAAAGGAAACACTCAGAGGATAGATTTAAATTGATTAATACAAATTAAGAAAACGTATTTCATTACTATTGTTTGGTTTTCCCTTCCTCTTAGTTATTTCATTTCACGTACATAAAGTCTTAAAAGTTTTAAACAAAAACTACAGGTCTACCATACTTACATCTTTATGCATGTTATAATCCTCTTATCACACACTGAATTTTTTTCATGAAATTTTCCATGCATAATCATTAAAAAATGGACAGCCCTGCTTTAACAAAGTTTAACCTCATTTTAAAATTCCAGCAACAAATGAATTTGCAGTGTTCAAATATTAATTTAAAAATATTTCCTTCCAGCAGATTTTTTACTTCTTTCATTTTGCTCCTTAGTGAGCTTTTATTTGTGTTTTCTCTTGCATCTTCTGTCCAGGCCAAAAATGCTTGTTTCTCCTTCATCCACAGTTGTACAATGTGGCAGAGTGTAGAGCTGAAGTGCCCTGAAATGTGAAGTGAAACAGCTGCCCATAATCATTTGCACAAGTGAGGACTTTGGGGCTTTGGTTTCAGCTCTCATCTGCCTGGAATCTTGCATTTCCTGTGTGCAGATCAAGTGACAGACTATGCCTTTGATATATGGACACCATTCTCTTGGGTTCATTGCATCAGACTTTTCTTTAATAACTTCTGTGCACTTTTCTTCATTCAGTATGTATCATGCCCCTATAAAAATGCGCACAATGGAAGCTTCAGAATACTTCTCAGGCTAAAGGTAGGTTGATTAATGAAGGAGTTATGTTGCTCACCAATAAGAGCAATGTCTTGGAATGTCAAGTATACAGCTGCTTGCAGCAAACAAAATTTCATTCACCTCATTTCCTTAATGCACCTTGACCGGTACCTAATGAGAACATCCGTCTCTCACAATTCTATTGCATACTTCACTTGGCCCTGCTTGCTTTATTGAACTGTCAATGAACTGAACAGTCAGTCCTTTGCAGACACAGACACCTTGGTCCATCAGGAAGCCCAAAAAGACAACAAATACTGGATATTGTGTCCTCAGGCTGTTCTCTTCCAGGACAATGATTAGCTACATAGATGACACAGAAACTTTACTTCCTCTCAAGCTCTATACAAATACATGCAAAGTCTTGAACAGAACTATTTTATGCTCCTGAAATATGTGAAGTAGCAAGAAAAGGAAGGCCAATTAATTATGATTTTCATTTTCTTGTAATATATGACTTGCTTGCATCAACAGAAGCTGTATCCTATCTTATGAGCCACATTGTTCATTTCATTGTTCATGCTATCTGTAATGAACCTGGTCTTTTTAGAATGTGTTAGCATAAAGCTGGTCATAGTTAACAATATAGACATGCTCCCTTTCTTGATACATGGATGGCAAGCCAAATCAAACTTGCAGCTCCTGACAAGGTGCCCAGCAAAGAGAAAAGGGGAGTGACACAGCATTTATTCTGGATTGAAAGAATTTAGTCTGCATCTCCCCACTAGAATCCACTAAGGAACATTGTGAATAGAAAAGGATGCAACTGGTGATCCTAGAATTTACCATGGCATTTCTGGTGAAGGGAGAGAAGGATCTATTTGATCAGTCCACACTAGGGACCTGATAGACCTGATTGGGTTTCAGAGAGAACTGGGTTTTCCCTGAGCTTTTGATGCACAGTGTGGCTGAGACCTTAGTTGCTGCTTGGAATGAGAGAGTGACAATGCCCTTGGACCAGATTGCACCTGTGCGGACTCTTTCTGCATGCAGACTCAAGTGGGCCCTCTGGTTTATGGAGAGCCTCTAGAGGATGAAGTGGCAAAAAATTTGCCAAGAGAACCACAGGAGAAAAATAAACAGTAACTCCAACCAAGCCCAGGTAAAAGGCTTTCTTAAGGCCTAACTTGTGGCTGTAAGAGCAATGGGTTATTAACATGCTCATTTTTGTGTCCTTATTGTGCCCTCCAAGTGTCAGTCAGCAGCCCTGTTCAGGGTGAGCTGGTTTATCCTGGATTAGGAAGGCCAAAGGGAGCACATGTGGTGTTGCATTGAGGATCATTCTTCGCACTTGATAAATAAAGTTGTTTAGATTCACTCTGAGTTGGAATCCAGCTATGCAGGTCCTATGGAGTTGAATGAGACATGCTCTTACCCAGTTGTCTGGGAGCAGCTTGACCTGTTAATACTAAGGAAGTATACAAAGTTCTTGGAGGTATTAGTGAGACCACAATGTGTAGATCAATGCCTCTCATGGTTGGTCAAGATTTTCAGAAAGGTGGTGTGAAGTTGGATCCCTGAGGTGGTAAGTGCATTCTTCAGAGAGGGGGTGGTTCTACCAGCTCTGAAAGATGTAGTAGTCTGCCACCGCCCTCAAGAACCCATTGCTGGATCCAACAGAATTTAACAATGTTCATTCTGTCACCAACCTTCCCATTTTATGGAAGATGGTTAAGACAATGGTCAGCCTGCAATTTCAAAGGATCCTGGAAGAAACGGATTGTTTGGACCCCTTTCAGTGGCCAGAACATAATACCAAGACAGCATTAGTCATGTTTTGGATGACTTTTTGCAGGCTCAGGATGTAGGGAGTACATGTATCAGGGCTCTCCTCAGACTGTCATTGACTATGGTATCTTTCTGGTCCAGTTCAGAGGATAGGAAGTAGGTATTGCAGTGGTTCTCTTCCTTCTTCTGGGGCTGGTTCTAGTTGATGTTGGGGGAAGTGGTTTTGCCCTACACCACTGCTCTACACTTTTGTTTGACATCTGCTTTTTACTGCTTTTACTGCTTTTGTTTGACATCTATATGAATCGCTGGGGCGGGGGTCATCCCCCAGCATGGGGTGCAGTATCATCAAATCCTCGAACCAGAGATTTTTCATCTCTGGGAAGAGTTGCACTCCCTCACTCAGATCCAATGTGCAATTTGGGATTTCTCCTGGGTTCACAACTGCTCAAAGAGCAGGTGGCAACTGTGGCCAGGACAGCCTTTGCAAAACTTTGTCTTATGCATCAATAATGCCTATTTCTGGATTGGCTCTGCTTATATATGAGGTGACTCATACCTTAGTCACCTCCCAGCAATGCACACTACATCGGGCCACCTTTGAAGTCCACCCAGAATCTGCAGTTGGTCTAAGAATGGTGTGGTAGTTATAGGTGCATCTCAGCAAAACCATGCAACACCACTACTTTGCAAACTTCACTGGCCCCCAATAGGCTTCTGGGTGCAATTCAAGCTACTGGTAATCACCTATAAAACCCTACTTGACACAAGACTTGGTTGTTTGCAAGACTGCCTTTCTCTTATTGTTTCCATCTATCCCACATTCTCTAATAGGATTATAGGTCCTTTCCTTGAAGCAGTGTCACCTGTGGGGACCTAGGCTGGATGCATTTTCCATTGCAATGCCTGCCCTCTGGAATGATCTTCTTCCCCTTCCCCCCAACATATGATTGGCCCAATCCTGACAGCTTTTAGAAAGGTGTTAAAAACTTGATTCTTCTCCTGGGCATTGGGACCAGGATGATAGGAGATCCTGCCTTGTGAGGTGTAGTACATATCAAAGGTTCTTGATGATCTATTAATTGTTGTTGATTTTTTGTTTACATTGATGTATGCCTCCCTGAATTGAATTTGTGTCAATTGGGCAGCCATATAACTTTCTTAAATAAAAATAAATTAAATAATCCTACCATTGGAAAAGTAGAAGCTCCAATTTCCCAAGTGATAGAGGATGAGTAGAGAGCATAGTCTGCAGCAAAGGATTGTTACCTTGTCTTGGTGCTGGAGCTTGAGCACCTCAATGATGCCATGAGCTAAACCGTGAAGGGCCACCCAAGACGGGAAGGTCATGACAGAGAGGTCAGACTAAATGCGATCCCTGGGGAAGGTAATAGCAACCCACCCCAGTATTCTTGCCATGAAAACTAAATGGATCAGTACAACCAGAGATATGTCGGTATACCATCGGAAGATGAGACCCCCAGGTCGGAAGATGGTCAAAATGCTACTGGGAAGGAACAGAGGATGAGTTCAACTAGCCCCAGACGTGATGACGCAGCTAGCTCAAAGCCGAAAGGACAGCTAGCGGCCGACGGTGCTGGTGGTGAACAGCGAATCCGATGTTCTAAGGATCAACACACCATTGGAACCTGGAACGTAACATCTATGAGCCAGGGCAAATTGGATGTGGTTATTGGTGAGATGTCAAGATTAAAGATAGACATTTTGGGCGTCAGTGAACTGGAATGGGCCACTTCACATCAAATGACCACCAAATCTACTACTATGGACAAGAGGACCACAGAAGAAATGGAGTAGCCTTCATAATTAATAGTAAAGTGGCTAAAGCAGTGCTTGGATACAATCCAAAAAACAATAGAATGATCTCAATTCGAATTCAGGGCAAGCCATCTAGCATCACAGTGATCCAAATATACGCCCCAACCACAGATGCTGAAGAAGCTGAAGTAGAGCAGTTCTATGAGGATCTGCAGCACCTACTGGACAACACGCCGAAAAGAGATGTTATTTTCATCACAGGAGACTGGAATGCTAAGGTGGGCAGTCAAATGACACCTGGAATTACAGGTAAGCATGGCCTGGGAGAACAAAACGAAGCAGGACATAGGCTGATAGAATTTTGCCAAGACAACTCACTCTGCATAACGAACACTCTCTTCCAACAACCTAAGAGACAGCTTTATACATGGACTTCACCAGATGGACAATACTGAAATCAGATTGACTACATCCTTTGCAGCCAAAGGTGGCGGACATCTATACAGTCGAGAAAAACAAGATCTGGAGCTGACTGTAGTTCCGATCACAAACTTCTTATTGCACAATTTAGGATCAGACTCAAGAGATTAGGGAAGACCCACAGATCAGCTAAATATGAGCTCACTAATATTCCAAAGGAATATGCAGTGGAGGTGAAGAATAGATTTAAGGGACTAGATTTAGTAGATAGGGTCCCAGAAGAAGTATGGACAGAAGTTCGCAACATGGTTCAGGAGGCGGCAACAAAATACATCCCAAAGAAAGAGCAAACCAAGAAGGCAAAATGGCTGTCTGCTGAGACACTAGAAGTAGCCCAAGAAAGAAGGAAAGCAAAAGGCAACAGTGATAGGGGGAGATATGCCCAATTAAATGCAAAATTCCAGAGGTTAGCCAGAAGAGATAAGGAATTATTTTTGAACAAGCCATGCGCAGAAGTGGAAGAAGACAATAGAATAGGAAGGACAAGAGACCTCTTCCAGAAAATTAGAAACATCGGAGGTAAATTCCAAGCCAAAATGGGTATGATCAAAAACAAAGATGGCAAGGACCTAACAGAAGAAGAAGAGATCAAGAAAAGGTGGCAAGAATATACAGCAGACCTGTATAGGAAGGATAACAATATTGGGGATAGCTTTGACGGTGTGGTCAGGGTGCTAGAGCCAGACATCCTGAAGAGTGAGGTTGAGTGGGCCTTAAGAAGCATTGCTAATAACAAGGCAACAGGAGACGACGGCATCCCAGCTGAACTGTTCAAAATCTTGCAAGATGATGCTGTCAAGGTAATGCATGCTATATGCCAGCAAATTTGGAAAACACAAGAATGGCCATCAGATTGGAAAAAATCAACTTATATCCCCATACCAAAAAAGGGAAACACTAAAGAATGTTCAAACTATCGAACAGTGGCACTCATTTCACATGCCAGTAAGGTAATGCTCAAGATCCTGCAAGGTAAACTTCAGCAATTCATGGAGCGAGAATTGCCAGATGTACAAGCTGGGTTTAGAAAAGGCAGAGGAACTAGGGACCAAATTGCCAATATCTGCTGGATAATGGAAAAAGCCAGGGAGTTTCAGAAAAACATCTATTTCTGTTTTATTGATATTCTAAAGCCTTTGACTGTGTGGACCATAACAAATTGTGGCAAGTTCTTAGTGGTATGGGGATACCAAGTCATCTTGTCTGCCTCCTGAAGAATCTGTATAACGACCAAGTAGCAACAGTAAGGACAGACCACGGAACAACGGACTGGTTTAAGATTGGGAAAGGAGTGCAGCAGGGCTGTACAAAGGTCTGCATAGTTAAAGCAATGGTGTTCCCCGTAGTGACATATGGCTGCGAGAGCTGAACCATAAGGAAGGCTGATAGAAGGAAGATCGATGCTTTTGAACTGTGGTGTTGGAGGAAAATTCTGAGAGTGCCTTGGACTGCAAGAAGATCAAACCAGTCCATCCTCCAGGAAATAAAGCCAGGCTGCTCACTTGAGGGAATGATATTAAAGGCAAAACTGAAATACTTTGGCCACATAATGAGAAGACAGGACACCCTGGAAAAGGTGCTGATGCTAGGGAGAGTGGAAGGCAAAAGGAAGAGGGGCCGACCAAGGGCAAGGTGGATGGATGATATTCTAGAGGTGACAGACTCGTCCCTGGGGGAGCTGGGGGTGTTGACGACCGACAGGAAGCTCTGGCGTGGGCTGGTCCATGAAGTCATGAAGAGTCGGAATCGACTAAACGAATAAACAACAAAAGAGAGCATGGTGCCAAATGAGAAAGAGTTGGAATTTTAGCACTAACCAGCCTGTCAATCATCTTTCCTCTTTCTCTTGCTATGGTGGATTGCCAAAATGCCTGTTGCAGCTAAACACACACCAACTGCAAAATGGGCCTGAGCTGTTCTGTTCCTTTCCAGAAGCCTCCAGCAAAGTTAAAGAAGAAGCCTTATCAAACTTTGCTCTGGTCTGTTTTCTATATATAGTAGAGAGGTGAGTGATCACTGTGCTTCACACAGTGCTCCTAGGCAAAGGAAAAGCAGCAAGGCCTCTGACCCTCTCAGGTGTTTGTGCTACATAAAAAGACTGTATGTTCATCTCCTTGGATGCCTTGTTAAAACTCACTAGCAAGAGCAAGAAATAGCAGGAAGGCAAACAAGTTGCAGGAGCAGTAGTGGCCTTTACATCTTAAGCAATTCAAAAAGGCTTGAACCATAATACTAACATCTATCTCTAGCTGTGCTTGTTTGTTTCCCTTCCAATAAACTAACAAATGGAATAGAAATATCTGAACTGAATACAACTGGTCAACCAGTACCTAACTAATGGTAGCATAATCCAACCTCTATTTTGCTATCTTCTCTACTCGGGTTTCATGGGAGACTTTGTGAAATGCCTTGCTGAAGTCAAGATGCACTAAGTCTTGCATTCCCAACGTCAACTAAACTGTTAACTCTAACAAAAAAGAAGAATTGTTTGGCTTTGCATGACTTGTTCTTGATAAATGAATGCTGGCTTGTATCAAACAATGCACCATTTTCTAAATATTCCCAGACTGACTATTTCATAATCTGTACAAGAATGTTCCTATGTAGTTACTCAGGTCCTGGGCATGACTTCAGTGACTTCAGTGACTTCAGGCTCAGCTCTGCTTATGTTAAACAAGGCAACAGTCCGAGAAGTATCCACAAAGTTTGAAATTGGCTTGGAAAGCTACTGTTGATGACAGTTTGCCTCAGTTCAGGCATAAGAAGATGCCACATTTGATTGAAAATGCAATAAAAAAAATTCTTATCTTTGAGTGGAAGAGATAAGAGGAAAAGGAAGGAAAGCACACAAGCCCAAAAGCGAATTGAGCCTCTACTATGTTTACAGAATGAGATTGCAAGCCTGGATAGTTTCCCCTAAAGAAAGAGTTTGAAAAAAAAAAAAAAGACCAGGGGCATTTTGGAAATTGCAAGTGAGGTGCCTTTTTCAGACAGAGTTCAATGAAGAAAAAACTATCTTTTTAAACCATGAAGAACCATCATTCATTGTCAGCCTCTTCTGCTTCTTCCTTAACTTTGAAAAATTCCTCCATGCTTGTTATAAGTTGGGGTCCCAACTGAGGCAGTTGAGCTCCCCCTTCCCAGGCCACTGAACAGTCATCATCAAGCAAACAAGCCACATAGAATCTTACATGCTACTCAGGTACATCCACAACAGGGGGGCAAGGAGGCCAAACTGGTGGGTATAACTGTAGATCAAAAGCCACCGCTTTGTATATGTGTACAACACTGATACACATTGAAGGGTGGCTTCAATCCATGGTTGTATATGCATGCATGCATTGTCAACACAAATACAAAAGGGGTGGGGCTTGTTCCATCCAGCATCTTGCAAATTTTGATTGTTATCCTGTGGGCATCACTGCCCTAACTCTATTGTGAATTATAGATTGTATAAACATCAGCTAAAATATTGGGGAAATTAAATTAAAAGTTGAAAAAGTTGGTTGAGGTAAATGAGTTTATATTATTACAAGTTTTACAATATTATGGATTTTTGTGTACATTTGGAAATATATTGTATCGGTGACTTATCAAGAAAATCGATATCTCAGCACGCTTTCAGACACTGAAGAGTAATTAGAATTGGCCCAACCTTGCCAGGAAAAGCAGCTGGTGGTTCCCCACTTTCAGAAAGCATGGAAGCATTACTTTGCTGCAGCAGTGCTGGTCCTTTGGAATGGCCTCCTACTGGAGGTTAGACCAGCCCCTATTTTAGACACCTTCTGTAAGCAGCTGAAGACAAAGCTCTTCCAGAAGGTATTTGGGGTCTTTTTTTAGATTGGATTGCTTGATTTTTTTTTCTTGGTTTGTGGAATAAAATAAATTTATAAAACATCCTTAATACTTCAGGTTTCCAATAAAAGGATTACATCTATCTCAGACTGAAACCAACTTGGGATATAAGTTCTCTATAAACTCAGTAGGTTTTACAGCTCAGTCACCATAGCTTTGAATTGTCATTCAATGAAGAAGCATTTCATAATATTTAAGTATCCTTGGGGATTGCATGAGAAATAACAGAAGAAATACTTCTAGGAAATGATGTTACTGCTAACAATCCATAAGGATACCACTGTAGATGGTGGGTGTACCTACATTGGGGAATACATAGTCAGCATATGAAATTACCCTGGGGAACAATAGATACCAAAAGAGGAAGAACTGTAAAATAATCTAATTATTATAAAGAAGCAATTCTGGGAAAACAGGAATTCAAGTCTTGTCTTATTCAAATGTCATTGGAGTCTAAATACTTAACACAAATCTCATAAATAAAACAGAAAACTCTCTACTAACATTGACCCTTTAACAGAAAAATATTTGCTATTGAAATCATTCTCATCAACATTTTGTACAACATGGAAATAATTTTATTTATGAATGTATTCAATATCAGCTCTCTTGCTTCCTTTTTATAAGTTCCTATCTGATCAGTGAAGCTTTGAAATGTGTGTATTGTGATAATACTGATTATACATTCATCACTTTCAAATCCACCTCTGTTTACTAAGCATAAAAACAAGCATTAACTGAAGTATTTTCAATCGTACACTTCTCCCATTCCAGTGCAGGGACTATTACCTTCTTCCATTTTTTAATGGCCTAACCCTAAACAGACAATGCTACAAGTACAGGCAATAGTCCCATTAACGTGCTGTTAATTTTCATGCTTACAGGCTAAAATGGACTATAGAGTTACAGAAAATGAGCAGAAGCACATTTCCCTAAGGTAAAATGCACTCAGCAGTCTCTGAATAATGGGATTAAATTTTTTTCCATAGTTCTGTTTAATGGGTTAAATCGATTCACTCCTTCATGTACAGCTGGTAAATATATCTTCTCTGGGCTACATGATATTAAGTGTGACAAATCTCAGACCCAACTGAATCAAACTGGGTGCGGTTCTCCAAAATGTCCACTTTTGTTTTCTTACTTACTCAGTTGGCAACTGAAATAATACTTCCCAAGAGCATTTTCTTCCAATGGAATCAAGGTGTCTTTCTCCACCCCACTATCATTTATGTACTGTGGTAGTTCTTAATGAAAAAACAATCTTGGACTGAAAGCCACTTTCAGGTGAAACATACAGCTTTCATTTTTTAAAAAAATTACAGAGAAGCACAATGAGAAAAGTTCAGAACACAAGTGGGAAAGCAAATTCTCTCAAGTTTCTTGTACTCAGTCTCTAGCTACAGTTGAAATTGCCCCCATATAATTAACTCAAATGATGCCCAAGGCAACAGAAGTGCTAATATGCTTACTGGAAAATCTCATACAGCATTCAGGAATCCTCACAATTCCAACTGTTGCACTGAGTAATTGGGTCAACAAAGCCTTACTACAAGTTAGATTGAAAGATAACTTGCCAAAGGTCACCCTCTGAGCTTAATGGAGATTTGAGGCTGGGTCACTTTATTCCTTGGGTCTTTTGAACATTTCTGAATGAATCTGGAAAGTTGTAAAGACCTGGCAAGGCCTTCCAGATATAACTAGTGCCATCAACTCTGACACAGCAACAGTAAAATAGGTGCAATAAACACTACCCAAGACAAGCAATTGATTTTCCTATACTTTTCCTGCCATAGAGTCTTGTGTATACCTTACAGTGTCACTAAAGACTCTGACATCAGCTCATGTAGCTTCTTCCCCTGTACCATAAACTAACTTATACTTTCAAAGTAAGTCTTGGGTTTGAGTACTGTCTTCAATATTATTTTGTACTATTTTCTTCTCACTTACTTGTGAGGCTGATTTATATAATCAGCAACAATCGAGTGGTGGAGTCCTTCAAGGGCACAATCTAAGGTGGGGTGACAATATGCTCCCATGTAAATGTCCCTTGCAAGTAGAAAGTTAGAATCATGTTGAGAAAGTTTCTAGCCTGATCAATTCCATAATACGGTTAATTTCTATGTTAAAAAAAGGTTCTTAAAAACATAAATCATAAACAATAGGTACTGGAATTGTTTACTTACAAGCATTCAGAAATTCACCCTTCCACCTATAGTCTTAAAATCAGAAGGGATTAGGATTTATTTCTGTCTTTAGAATTCTTTCTACGTTGAAAAGCAAGACTGAATGCCCAGTCTCCTTCAGTTCACAACCCTGAATGTGACATTTTAAAGATGTATTTCTCATACGTGCTTATTTTTCTACTTCTGTTTTTAACAATAAGATTGGTGTAATCTAGTAACTGTGACTTGCATACAGTATGTTAACTCTTAGTTTTATTAACAGAAACCCAAGTGTTCGTTCCACTTAATTTTATGATAACAATGCTGCATAATCTACAGCTACCAGATTTTGGCTGCAAAAAACATTAGACTTCCATTAGATAGCAGAAAAGAGATGGCATTTTCTGTATAGCTTTGCTGCTATACACAGTCAGCTGGGCTTTTGCTGCCCAGTTCTTGTAGCCCAGACATAATCCATTAATAAGAGAAAATATGACCAGTCTGAAATTTCTGAGAAGAGTTGAATTGCAACTCATGAAGCCAACACTGAATTTGAAGAAGATGACATAGGGATAAAAAGCATCCTCACCTTAAAATGCAAAGCTTGGCTGCAAATCTGATTATATAAAGCCTTATTTTATATGGTATTAACATATATGCTCCACATTGCCAGATGTTTAAGGTTGCTTTGTATTCTTCATTAATCTCTTGAAGTTAAACTGTAGATCTTGAAAGGCTAATTAAATATTAAAGGTAAAGCTAATGGAAAAAAGAGCAAAGCATAATGAATATTATTCAATTTATTAGGAAGGATAATGAAGACTAATGTGTCTTTTCCAAAGTATTTTGATAAGTTATGTATTGTTAGACTATATGTGACTCTATTTTGTTTTTGCACCATGGGACCAATATGATGCTATTCTGTTTCTAGTATTACTTTTCTCCACATACAGTACCTCCTAAACTTGTTTAAAATGAATGCTGTTAAAAGTAGTATCATAAAAGCAGGAAGAAAATGACCAAAGAGTTAAATGTGCTGTAACACATGTAAATATTCTCAAGGTAGCCTTCCCTTTGTGCACTTTAGCTTTGCATCTGACTATAATGATGGTGGGCACAGCTGTGAATACAGCCCAGATCTTTTACCAACTACCTTGGATCAGTTATCCACCTGAGCTATGATATAATGAGTGGCTTGGGTGGTGGTCTTAGAGGACCCCCTTTTTTTCCATTATAGCCAAAACTATGAAACTCAAATCTATAGTCTTTACAACTATACATTACATTGTCCCTCATCTGCTTAAGACATAAATATGGTAGAGGAGCACTTAGCCCCAAGCAGGAGGAAGAAAGCTGATGGTTGCTTCTGACTCTCATGGTCAGATTATGATCTCCACTTACAAAACTCTCAGTTTTAAAAAAAAATCTCCTGGCTGCCCATATCTCCACACTGCCTGTTCTTGAATTGGCTGCCACAGAATCATTTGATGACCCACTTCAGTGAATGTAACATTTTTGAAATTAGGACTTTTTTTAAGCATAGCTCTCATGAGTACAACAGCAGTTATACCATGCAAGTGTTTTCAAGCAGAGAGTTCCCCAAAAAGAGGTTGCTTAGGTAAGTGCTCGTCCACCATACGGATGATGTGACCTGCCTGTTGGGTCTGTGCTCTCATCAGCAGTGTGTGGATTGATGGTAGACCTGCTCTAGAGAGAACCTCAGTGTCTGGTACTTTATCTAGCCATTTGATGCCTAATATTCTGTGAAGACAAGTCATGTGGAAATGGTTGAGCTGTCTTGCATGCCTTCAATACACAGTCCAAATTTCATAGGCATACAGAAGTTAAACCAGCTTTCAAGACCCTCTTACCTTCTGCTGCTTCTAGGAGCTACCATGTGATTCCTCTTTTCCTATTGGTAGTGCATCATACACCTGTATCAAGCCAGGCTTGACAGTCCACTTTTAGTGTAAAATAAAGTTCAAACAGGCTATTCCCCCTACTCAAAGTTCTAGATGTTGGAATTACAAATTTTGAAGGAGACCAGGAAATTTAAAGAGGTTGCAGGAGTAGCAATCGCATTCAATCAGGAAGGGAAAAAAAGAGGATAGGTGAGCTTTGCCCAGTTTTCTATAGCAAAAATAGCCCAAGTCTGTCATTACAAGAAGAACTGCATGAAATTATAATCCATTGGGAGAATAGGTCAGTTGCAGCTAGTTTATTTCCTTACCACTTGTCACTTTTGACAATCTCTCATTGAGAAATCCAGGTCAGATAAGTAAGAGAAAGAAACTTAACAATTGTTACTCTGTTTTTGCTATCTCTTCACAGCTTAGGCAAGAAGACTTAGTGATATTTACTTTTATGTTAGTAAAGTTTACCTAAGGAACTATGAAACTTTAATCCTGTGAATTTAGAGCTGAACAGGATTACAGGATAAGCGATGTAGGAAAAGAAGTTAGCACTCAAAACTGCTTGAGTGGCTGTACAATCAAAGACTGCCAGTGGAAACTGCATAAAAGATTAATGAAGTATTATATTATATACAGTTCAAAATAATATTTAAAATTTTAAGGTTACCCCACCCACACAAGGCCACTGACAACTTTTCAAAAATAATCCAATAGCTTCCACATTCCTAAATAATACGTTTACTTTCCTTGAAAGTGGACAAAATGTAGCTATTCTCTGACCTCAAATACTGTATGTCCATTAGCATCTGTAAACTATCTTTATGGTGTGAAAGTAAACAAGTTCAAATTTTGTATTTAATTGGACTTAAAGATGCATTTCGATTTACTTAATTATATATGGTCAAATTTATCAGCCAGCCATACCTGAATGGCTCCCAGACGCTTACTCTATTCATAAATACACAGACAGAGAGATCCAGCATGGTGTAGCAGTTAAAGTGCTGGACTGGTAGCAAGGAGATCTAATTCTACTACTCCCTAAGGCACAGAAGCCAGCTGGGTGACCTTGTGCTTGTCATTCCCTCTCAAAACAAATCAGGATCTGTCTCTGTAACAAGCCTGCTGAAAAACAAAATCCCTCACCACATCATGCATTCATAAGCTTCAGTGTAAGAGTTGGGTATATGCAATGCAAAACAAGCAGAGTCTAGAAAAATATATATATGTCCTCAAAGTCGGTGAGGTCTGGCCAACAATACATTGGTTTCTAAAGTAGTTTCTAGATTATAGATTTATAACAGAACAGCAGAAGCTGGTTTGGATTAAATCTGGACTTCTGGCATACTGTGCAAAATGTGCCAAAATTTATGGATACCATCCTCCATTAATCAATCAAAGCTTTATTCTGATCATAGACCAGCATAAGGTACAATCAAGAATTACAGCCATTCAATATAATTGAAATTTTTGTGAGATAAAAAAATAACCAAAAATTAGCATTGCTAACAGAGTTCTAAAATGTTAAAACACTAAAAATTTTAATATTAATATTAACCAAAAGGGGAGAGGCTCTTTAAAGATAGATAAAATAAAATAAAATAGTAGGGATTCCTAGTGAATTTGTCTATGTCCAGTACTCTCATTTACCTATTTACGGATATTAATTGACACCAGGCAGAATCTAGAAATGTTATATATAATGAATGGTTCTTTATCGGAGAGGAAAGAATCAAGAAAAAAAGATTTCATTATGATCTATAAAACATGTCCATAAAGAAGAATGAAACTTTCTTGAATACACTGGTTAACGGGGGCAGTGTAACATCATGTATTGGTGGTCTCAGTGGTGTTTGTGCTGCACAGACAGGTCCTCATACACATGGGAACTTTAGTAAATCTCCCATTAAGAACTAAGGAAGGTAAAACATTAAGCTTGGCTCACTTTATTGGCAGGCAAGACTAAAATTGTTAAATAACTGCCCAGTTCCCATGTGAAATAAGTTGTGGGAGATCTAATGTGAGCTGGAATATGGTTGACCTCATTCTGGAATTCTATATCTAGAACTCTTTAATCATTCTTTTAGCTTGAGTGTATCCCAAAAGAAGCAATTGCTCAAGTGGCAATCTATAATGGACAAGTTTCCCTTGAATTGATTGTTGCCACAAAGATAGAAATTGGTATACCAGACCAATGGAATCAGTTCCTGATAGGAAAAAGTGACATTTGAGCCAATAGGTGAGCGTTAGCAGCCATGCTCTCAGCTCTATTTTTGTTGCCCTCTTCCCTTCTGGGTATCATGGTAGATATACTGTACATGTAGGCACTTGATGCCTAGGGTTTGCATAAACTTTGTTTGTATGGCCTCAAGTGATTCATAGTGAGGAAATGGTCCCAACTAAGTGCCACACAACATAGAGCCAAGAGTGGGTAAAATATTATGTGAAAGCCTTGATTGACCAAAGTCAGGATGGGCAGTGGAGGTTAATATCAATGGGCCCATATAGTGATAACTATGACAGATGGAAGACTTGGAATATAAGAAGTCCAACTGGTAAAGAATGTGAATTAACAAAAGAATATATACAGTACACCGCAGAATTGTATGGACATAGGCGAATAGGAAGTATTAGCTTGGGATGTCTGAACGATGAAGTGAAAGAGACTGTGCATCATGCATGCAAGAGAATGATTGCTGTAAAAAATGGATAGGAGAAAGATAATATATAAAGTTCATTCAGAAGAAAAAGTTCCCAAAATGTAGTAACAGAGAGTAAGGAACAGTTAAGATTAAAAAGGACACAAAAATCATAAAGCCATTTTGATGGAAATAAAGCAATGTTTTAGATTTAGAGGGATAAACAAGGAACCTCCAGCACAGTGAATGGAATTAAAAATAAAAGTGATGAAATAATTTGGGATTAAACTGAAATCAAAGAATGCTGGAAAGAGTATTTTAGAGATTTGTATGGGAGTGATAGTGGAATTGAACCAATGCTTTAAATATTGGTGTCCATGAAAAATGATGAAAAGAAGTCATAAATGCTGGGACAATATTAAAAAATGAAAAGACTGCAGGTGGAGTTGGTGCAAATGTTAACACATGGATGTGGTTTGCTTGTGGAATAGCAGTGTGATTTGTTCAATGTGTGTGAAAACTGCATCTATGATGATTCAGACAATACATTTACTATGGTGAGTGAAGGCATAAACTACAGAAGGTTTAATTTGTTAAGTGGGAAGATGGGAAATGACAATGAGCAAAATTTGGTAAGTGCAGCTTCATGCCAGGGAGGGGTAGGCAAACTGGATTTTTGCTCTTAAGCAGATCATTGAGAAATGTATGAATGTGAGGCAGAAACTTTACTGTGCATTTGTTAATTTAGAAAAAGTGTATGATAAAATTAATAGGCTTCCATTATACAATGTTTTGCATTAAGTTTTGTTGCTGAAAACAACAACAGTGGTATATGATGGAAGCAAAACATGCATGAGAATAAATGGAATGGACAAATTCAATGCTTCAGCATTGAGCAGGGAGTAAGACAAAGTGGTGTGATGTCCCCTTGGTTGTTTAATATACTGGCTGCTAAAAATATCAATAATTTGTGGTGATCATAGAGATATGTTTGTTGGGGACATGTATATGTAATTTGTATGTAGATTATAAAATACTGTTGGCTGAGATCCAAATGATTTTCAGTAAACATTAGAGAGATTGTATGATGTAACAAGCGTGGTTCTGAAAATAAATTTATCAAATGCCAAAATAGTGTTTGATACAGAAAATTGAATAAAAATTCTAGGTTATACAAGTTAGTTACTTAGAGAAACTAGAGCAAGTAGATAAACTTGTGTAGTTCAATAGAATGCTTACTGAAGATTGAAAAGGGATGGAGAAATTTTAAGATGTGGAAATGCATACTGGAATGTACTTAGTAGTATATTATCTATTGTAACGAATGAATGTTTGTCAAAAGAAGCAAAAGTAGCTTTGTATAACAGCATGCTTCTTCACACTTTGTTATATGAAAGTGGGAACTAGGTGGGCTGGGTAAAACATAAAAGTAATAAGAATGCAGTGGCAATAGGGTACTTACAAAGAATGTGTGGTGAAACAAGAAAAGATGCTCAGGAATAAATGGGTCCTGAATTAATGTGAATTGAATACAGAAGTGAATGACTAGTATGAAAGAACTGCATTGAGGTGAATGGAGATTCAATTGCAAAAAAGGAATATTTGAAAGAAGAATGAATGGATTGAAAAGAAGACAATGACTAAAAATGTTGTGGTTGGATGTAATTGATGAGATCCTCATAAAAGGACAGTTTAAAAAGCTTCAAGAATGGGCATGGAGAGAAAAATATTGGTATAGTGAATGGTATTGGTATAGACTAGATTTAGCTATAATCCCTAAAGCTATATCTCATACCTTTAATTTCTCTGGATTTGTATTTCTTCCATTCTACACTTTATATAACTTCACTTATTCCAAAAACGAATAGCATCACAAGTATATGTTTGCAGGTGTGTGCATATGCACAAACATGCACGCACAAAATACATAAATATTTAAAATCCATCAGCAATCAGCTACAACCCCATGTATGATCCTCCCTGGCAGCTTCATTTAGAATTCCATTGGGGCTGAGCTGTCTCAAAACCAGATTTTTTTTAAAAAAGTACACAACCTTGACAAGTTCTGTGCAACTTCCTAGTGAGTGAAGAACTAACTCCATTTGTGATAATTCTAGATAATGAGTTAAAACACCTTATCCAATCAATAAATTTAGAAGAAAACCATATTAGTATCTGAGCCTTAACATCTTTTTACACAATCATATTACATAGAATAAAGTAATATAGATAGAATAAATGAATATAGTTTGAAGTCTTCAAGCCAAGTTCACAGCCAATTTAGGAACATCAATTAAGAATAAAGAAATTGGGTAATATCTTGCACAGGCGATCCCTATTCCAAAAAAACACAAGAAAAACTTGTATGAATAGGTGTCAAAATTTGCAACAACATTGGAGTTAGCATGTCACTAGAAGCCATCTGGACCTGGAGCCTTATCTAATTTCATTAATTTAATAGTATCTATTGTTTTTGCAAAGGTGCAGCTAAATAAACAACAAGATCCTAAATAATCTCCAGGACATTTGTTTTATTCAGAAATTTTCTAATTTTCTAATTTGTACCTCTGAATGAAAAAAAAAATGCTGACTTATCAATTCATCCTGGCAATCCTTCATTGTAGGAATAATATTAATTTGTTGGCATTGTTTCACTCTAGAAGCCAATGGTTTACTATATTCTCTCTCTGCTCCCAATGAGCTTGACTTATATAATTCAATAGGTAATTCAGTATTGACTACATAAAGATAACTAAGCTCCATTTTAGCAGTCCTAAAAGCATTATATAATTCCAGTGAAGTTTGTCTCACATAATTGTTCATAAATTCTTTAATGTTATTTTACAATTTTTCACATTTTTGTTTTTCTCTTTTTCCATGAAGCATAAGCAATAATGTGAATTCAAATATATGCTTTAAAACATATAGAATGATTATTTGCCTATCAAAAATAGTTTGTGGTTGTACAATGAGTTATCTAGGCAAGAAAAGTCTTAAATCTCTTGTTTTGTCTGCTTTATAAAAGTCTTTTTAACAATAACATACTATAATTACATCTTGAAGTGGTAGAATTTCTCTTTACAGTAATTGATAATATAACTTGAGCATAACCATAAATTGTTATCAAATCTATATTGCATTTATTTATTTATTTATTTATTTTATTCCATTTCTATAGCTGCCCATCTCAGCAAGGGACTCTGAGCAACTTAGTGACTCTATCTGATAAACCAAAGACTGAGAAAATTATTTTTTTTAAAAAATATTTATTTATTTATTTGTTTGTTTGTTTATTTATTTATTTAAGAAAAACAAATTAATGAAACTTACTTAAGCCATTGTGATACAGCTGCAGGATAGGGTTGTAAAAATAGAATCCACAGGTTCATTTGCCATATAGTAACCAAGTTCAGTAGGCAAATTTAGACATCACTATCCCTTCCTTTAACCTACTATACAATATAACAGAACAGAACCATTTTGGTGAGGTGGTTAAGGTGCTGGGCTAGAACCCAGGAGACTGTGCATTCTAGGCCTCTCTTAGGCATCAAAGCCAACTGGGGGACTTTGGGCCTGTCATTCTTTCTCAGCCCAACCCACCTCACAGGGTTGTTGTGGGGAAAATAGGAGGCAAGAGTATTAGGTATGTTTGCCACCTTGAGTTATATATATTAAAAAGGCGTGATAAAAATCTAATAATAATAACAGCTCAGACTATACCATTCCTTTTAAACTAGAATATGCTATAACAATAATAAAAATATTTATACAAAAAAGTCCTATCAGACACAATTAAAATTGAAACATGATGTTGCTAAATTACCAGAACTACAGATATTACTTTTCTACATTTTCCTAAATAGTATAAACAATACATAAAAAGTGATTTATGGGGATCCCATACAGCTAAAGTTAGTCATGATTAGTCCAGCTGAAAGCAATTGGATTTTCCTTCAGTAATTTTGAAAATTTGAACTTGAAGCTACAGTTCCATTAATTTAAATATGGAATTAATGCCCATGGAATTAAATATTCTCTTTTAAATTATCCTGCCATGGTTTGTTCCTTACCTCTATGAGCAAATTGTATAAGAAAGGTATAAAACCTTAACACCTCATGCAGATGATGGGAACTTATATCACTAGAGGTGAGACCAAGAGTCTAACTGCTCATAGAAACCTAAAAGTCAGGGAGAAGAATTCTGATTTAGCTTCTTTTCTCCTGTGCAGGAGACATTTTGCATTCAGAAACGTGAAACTTTCCCCACACACCCAGCCATATTCTTCCACGTATGGTTAACATCTTAGTAAGAACTAGAGTCCCTCAGGTTTATCTAAAGAAAGCATAAGTGATTCTAGTTAGAAAAGGCCTAGAGAATGAGAAATGTTGCAAGCAGGCAGAAAACTATTGTCTGGAAAAGCTGGCAGAAGCCTGCCTTTCCGGTTATTTGATTAGGCAGAATTATTCTGTACCAACTTGCATTTGCAAACAGGCCAGGAAAGAACTTTCTCATACATTTCAATATTTCTTGTCTCAGCATTTATAGCACCTAACAAAAAAAGCGGGGGGGGGGGGGATCCCAGATCCTGGATCTTTAAGAATTGGGTAAAACTCTTGATTTTCATTTTGTTCAAAGAAGTTAGTGGGTGATGTAGCACCTTAACATCTGTATGAGTTTGGCTATGTCCCCAGAATAATTCATGACATGTTGGTTATTATTCTGCATTTGCAATTAATCAGCTTGGTAAAGTGCTTCATTTGGTGGGTAGGTATTGTTTAAATAAATCTGGGAACACTAACCTTGTAACATTCAGGGGTCGAGTATGGAAATGAATCTTTAGAAGACAGAGGGGAAAATACTTAAAGGCCTGGTCACAAGAGATTTCAGCTGGACAATCAGAATTTATTTCCAAAGCCTATGGTATACCCAGCAAGCGCCATGGCATGTTTTAAGGTCTCCTTAACCTGTCTGAGAAAATTGTATAAATCACAGCAATAAAATCTTCCCATTCAAAATGCTAGCGCTGAAGAGCACTGACCAGTTTTTGACCTCCTATCTGGGGCCCCAACTGACCCTAACTTAGAAGTTCAAATGGTCAATAGCAGGTCACTGAGGGCAGTTGCAGAGCCATTTTAATTTCACTTTGATTATAAGGTTAAATTTATGCCACACAGGTATCGTTTCTGATGTTCTCCAGTCTTTACGCTAAGTGCAAACCATACTATCTCAAGGAACAACGGGCAACTGTGCACCATCTTTCACTCCTTCCACTTTTCCTTTAAAATAAACATAAGAGAAAGGGAAGGAAAAAAAACTCACACAAACAGGTTGCTTTCCTTCTGGCATAAACCATGTTGGTCGTTTATCAGCATAATGGATCTATAGACAACCTTAAACAATTGTCAAACATTCTTTTAAAAGCCATTAATTTTTCAACTAAAATATATCTGTTTTGTGCATTTGTTGAACCCTTCAGTTGTCATTGCAAGGGGCCTGTAAAACTAAGCAGAGGCCTGATCAGTTTTCAGTGAGCTTTGAGCCTCAGAGTTCACCTGGGTCACCCACAAGATTTATGAGACTTAGTGCCAAGGTCTGATTGGACTGTTAGGCCCAGAGAAAGCTGACAGGTCCCCTCCAACACAGAGAGTCCAGGAACTCCACTCATCCGCTCCCCGTGGCTGTCAAAGAGGCAGCAAAATTGATGGGCTGTACAGATACCAAAGTGGACATCAATAAAAGGAGATGGATGTGAACCTGTCGAGGGACATACCTCACTGCTGGGGTGGCGGGGGAGACGGGGGAACAGGTTAAAAAAACACTGGAAAGTTATTTATATAAGCTTCAAGGACAAGAGGCTTGTCACTACTTTCTTGAGGATTTAATCTTTAAATGCCCTGTTTTCTGGGTTTCGTCATTCTCTAGTTAACCCATATACAAAGTCAAATTGCTGCTGAGTTGGAGCATCTCAGTGGTTGCCTTGAGTCTACAAAATAATATTTAAATATAAAGGAAAAATCTAAACCTTCCCACCAAAAATCAAGAGAGCTAAAAACAAACTATACTCCTTTTAAAGGAGAGCATCCCCTGCAAGGAAGCTTCACAGAGCAATCCTTATAACAAAATGCATAAGCTTCTTTATTTGGAACAGTTTGTCACTCTAAATTAATTTACCCTCATTTCCATGCCTTTGTGTTTCATTTAATTCATTTTATGTCCAAGAAGAGAAAGGTGAAAGGAAAAGCCAAATCTTTATCTAGAGAAGCATTTTAATAAAGATTGTTTGTACCATACCACAGTCAACCAATGTCAAATCTCATACTATTATAAATAATAATCTAATAATTTTACTTTTATGGAACATCACACTAATCAGTAGTTGATATATTATGCATAAAATGTAGCTTAACATCTTGTTAGACTCTCATTTAACTGCTGCAAGGTTAAAAATAATTTATAAATCAAGGGATGAGCTATATTGGGAAGGTTGTAGCCAGAAAGGGACCTTGATGCATGCCTGGTGTAGATGCCTAGAAAGGGGGGCCTTTTAGCAGGAAGTATAGGAAATCTTCATTTGTTTCCCTTCCTCCCTGATATAGACTGGTTAAAGGAGCAATACTATACTCAGTTATGATAGCATATCTATGGCCCATATTCTTGTCTTTGGTGATGTTTGTAGAATCCGTGAAAAGGATTCTGCTGCAAATCTACTGCTGTTCATGTGTAGCCTTTTTATTCATTCACAAGCCTAATGATGCATGGATTCTGAGCACATCAAAATTCTATAGACATACCATGCATCCCCATAGTGTTTATTTCACATTTTTCACACTACCATCACAAGAGGACCAAGAGTGCACTTGCATAGAATTTCTCCTTTCATGTGGTCAGTATATGTTCTGTATCTGCTGATGATACAGATTCATCAGAAACCTACACTTTTTCAGTTGAGGGGAATATGGCTTCCTCACATGATTGCTTTGTCTAGACGCTTAACAGCTGATCCCACTTGGTAACATAGAAAGAATATAGAAGAATTACATTTAGGTACAGGTCAAATTAATTTAATAATTTGTTATGTGCTGCTTTAATGTGTGATTTTTCAGTATAATTAGACATTGTTTTATAAATTGAAATTATTAAAAATATTAGATATCCAGTTAAAATTCATTTTTAAAAGAATGGCTGCAAATCAGAGAACACTTTTGGAGAGCACTAGGTTAGGGAAAGCCATTCTTAGGAAAAAGAAAAGTGGACTCCATGAAAAAGGAATCTCTTCAGAAGCCCTCTCCTGGTTTGCTTAGGTGGCTGATGAAATCTTTTCAGTTTTACCACCCAACCTCTTTCTGAGTTATTTCCTGTTGCTATGATTTTATATATGATCTAAAGTAAAGTTATTTCCAAAGAAATCAAGGTGAAAGGGGATTGTTTGAATGGGAATATAGTGCCCCAACTTAACCCTAACCGAATATGCATTGCATCTCTTACCTTAAATATCTATGGGTTCTGGACAAACTATCAATCCTATAAATGCCAAACAAGTATTTGTGCCTGTATAATTTTTTGAAGGTATTTGAAGAACTAAAGTTAATATTGACCTATTGGAGAAATCTTTCAAGGAACTATTAAACTTGTATTTACTCCAGCTTTCATGAAAGACAGATAACAAAAAGTTATTTCAGATTATCCTGGAGAAACACATTCTGTGTCAATCTTGATGACTATCATGAGCTTTTAAAAATACATATTTGAAAGTAAAAAAAAATATTTCCAAGACTTTTTCCATATTATAAATGTGTTTATTTTCCGCATTCTTATATATTATGTAAACAAGAATTAAAATATGAGCTGTGTACTTAAACTTATTGTGAATTCAATCATATAAAAAGAAATGACTGATTTTCCATTTCATTATGCTTGCAAAGGATTTTTTTCTGGGTATTTTGGTAGTTTGAAAACCCATTTCCACTGGCAAAATAAATAGGTGACCACCAACAAACACTGAGATAAAAGAGGTGAAAATATATACATGAAATATTAAATAAATTCTGTCAATCCAGCAATGAATGGCAAGCTACACAAGTACTGTAATTCAGTGGCCAAATTTTGGCACAATCCTTGTATATTCCTTTTCAATAATATGGGACATGAACACAATCTACTTCATAAAGATATCATGACACCATAACCCTCAATATTTTACATGTGTGAACAAATATAAATAGAACTCAGTACTGACTACTTTTATGTAGGGCATACAATATGAGTACATATAACATACCTCTACTCACTGACTTTGTTAAAAGAAGATGGCTGCACGACACATCCAATCAAGGATCATAGGATCATACCACCCCAGATGAATGCCAGTTTGGTCTAGTGGTTAAGGCTCTGGGCTAGAAACCAGGAGACTGAGAGTTCTAGTCTCGCCTCAGGCATGAAAGCCAGCTGGTTGATCTTGGGCCAGTCTCTCTCTCTCAGCCCAACTCAGTGCAATGTAGACTAGCCTCTTCATGGTACACCCCGGACATCATGACTTGTCACGGCTAAATAGTCTACACATCTGGCTGCTGGACCTCACAAGGCTAAATAGTCTACACATCTGGCTGCTGGACCTCACAAGGCTAAATAGTCTACACATCTGGCTGCTGGACCTCACAAGGATTTCCCAGTAAGAAAAAAGCAGCACGAACACCGAACTGCTATGCCATACAATAAAACAAAAAACAAAATAACCCACCCCTGTTAAAGCAAGCATCTGATGAAGCACATAATGCTACAAGTATTTCTCATACCTAGCAGTAAAACTGCAAAAGTAGTTATTTTAGGAGATGGTCATGATCTGTAACAAGTGCCTCCCTGTAAAAAAAAAAAAAAAGTGGTTAGTGTAGCTGAAAAATGTAAGAAGCTGCTTCTGTAATAGAAAGTGCAGTGTGAAATCATGTGGAAGAATGCTACTCTGACATAACTGTGGCTAGCATGTATATATAAAGGATATCCATAAGTATTATATTTGCATGTAGTATTTGTATACACATGATCCTGAATTATTTGGAAATACTCTCTATCCTATGTTTCCTGATATTTATTCATGTGCATACTGAAATGAAGCATTTGGGATCATATTTTCTAACTGAAGTCCTGGCATATTCAACTTTTATTGTTTCTCATTTCAATGAGATTTTTTTTCTTGCCATAATCAAAATGGCTACTTGGTTGAAACCTTTGAATAACATACTGAACTTTTGCGGGGGGTATCTGTGAAACTGTGGAATTATTTAAAATATTTCAAATGCATATATGGTTTTTTTTGTCAGCACAATTAAGTCAGCAAAAAGATTCTTCACCTGGTTTAGATCAATGCACTTAGCAGCTGTTATCTATAGAAGAGGCAAATTGCCCTCTTGCCTAGGCACTATTACAAAGATCAGTGATGCTTGACATGCATTTGTCTCTTACCAAGCCTGTTGAAAACATGTTGGATATTATTCAGAAATGAGGCAAGCATTCATATTCAATAGTACAGTATTATCTTTAGCAAAGAAAAAGAGGATATGTAGGACTTATTTGTCAAAAACATACACAATATACACATTTGTCCCCTGATGAGAAGAGAAATTAACATCTCAAGAGGAGGTATGTATCTGTTAATGGATATCACACCCCACAAATATATGTTTAATGCATGTGAAAATACTACCCATGGATTTTGCCTTTCCCAGCAATTCTCTCAACTAGGTCTGAACGATTCTTATTTCTGCTGCTTTTAGAAATATTCTACTATCAAAATGGTCTATGAAGTGAAAGCGATTTCTATAAAGAATACTTCCCGCCCCCCCGAGGATGTGAAACACCAAAAAGTAGTACAGAAATGCCTTATTCTGTCATATTTCTTATATTGACCTTTATATTTTTGCTGTGGATCTGACCAGAATGGTCAGGAGAGAGATACTGTGCACTGGTTAGCCCTTCACATTTGGGCTGGGAGAGCACAATAGGTTTTGAAAGAGCAGAGAGTGCAGTCAATGACCATGTAATCTACTCTGTTCAAACACTCCGCCTTTGCTTTAAGGATGGCCCTGGAACCATTGTTATGCATAACTGCTACAAGTGGTTGAGACCATGTCCCACTGGGGGGGGAGGGGGCTTCTTCATTAATCCTGCACACACAAGTGATACAAAATGCTGTACTGAACATTTAAGTTTGACACTAATATTTACATTGGGAGAAATAAACTTTTACTTGCAACAATATAAAAACTCTTATGCTTCATGGACTCTGGTATACATGCCAATATCCATTTCTTTAATTCTTGTTGAAATGCTTTCATGAAAAGCTGTTTAGTCTAATTTTAAATCTTCATGGTATCTTTTAAGGAAAAGTTTTAACTAGGAAAAAATCCCAAGGTCTGCATTCACTGGTGGATAGTCCAAAAGTTATTTAACCTACTTCAAATCTGACAGCAATTCATCACTCCACTTCTAGCATAGTCCTATGCTGGAGCTATCCTGTCTTCATTTTACAGGCATCTCTCAAGCAGTCCGCAGCTTCCCTTGCTTTCCAACGTCAGTTAAATCCCAAGGGAAAACATCATTATGGAATACCTTCCATTGGACTTTTCCTGTTCCAGTGTGTCTTCGGTGTGACAGGGCAGTTGGACCCTTGAGAAATTGCCAGACAATTTCTTCTTCCTCTGGTAAAAACTGAAGAAATCATCCACACAACTTCTCTGTCCACAACTTGAGTGAGAATTTGAAAAGATTATTTGAACCTAGCTCATTTAAAACATTTTCATAACATGAATTTGAGATGTTGGTATCTTGCATAAACTTTTTCTTTATAATGATTGTAATCGAGCTAGTGATAACACATATGCACGTACAGATTTTAGTGTCTAAAATATTTATAATCCTTCTCATGTGTGGCCACCTGAGCAAAAGGAAGGGGCAGCAATACCAGACCAGCTAGTCCTACTCCCAATGCAACCATCCACTGAATGGGTGATTAAATCTGTTCATCGTGCATGCCTCCAATCTGTAAGGTTCCTGATTTTGTAAGCATAAAACATGGCACATCCAGGGGAAATCAGTGGGCCTTACCAGCACTGATATCCCTAGATTTGGACTAAAAGACCTTCTGTGCTTATCTCTTTTTGATTGTCAGTGGCACAAGGCCAAGAGCTATTTCCTTTTGTTACCCTATCTACTATGTGCAGTTGATACATTAATTTGCAAGCATGGGTTAAGGTACAAGTTTCCAAGGATGTGCATTCCATTTATCTTTGCTTCAGTGAGATTGACATTGTGAATTATGAAGTCAAACCCTAAGCTACAAGATGCCTATAAAGATTAAGGCATTTCCTCCCTACCTTAACAATTAGCAACACTAGGCTGCTAAGCAGAGATCAATTGTAATTGGGAAACTGAAAGAAGACAATAAACAAATTACTTGTGTTTTCACTGAAGCCTGTTGGTTTACAAGCCCAACTGTTATTTAATCCTGAAGCCTTGTTGTAGGCTGTAAATTATCCATTATAGTTGTCACTGAGCCTCGAACAAGAGTTAGTTACTATTAGCTGAGGTCAGTACAAAACAATCTGATTCTTTACTTCAGATGAAACTGAGTATCCATTAGATATAAATGACTTTCCAAGTTTGCTGCTTTTATCTGTGAGCTTCATGATATGAAGCTGTTTTATGTGAGTAAAAATAGCATAGACTTGACTATGTATTCAAGAAAGCCACAAGTCTTTGTGATAGGTTAAAAGAAGTAAAGTTCTTAAAATTAGTGTCCATGATATGTCAGGTGTGACTTGATTTAAAATACGGCAAATGTATATGAAGAATAACCTGAACAGTATTTTTATTTTTATAATAATTGGAACACTACAGCAGACTGCCTTGTCTTTTTTATCTGAAAAGGCATAATCTATTGCTTCATCACAAGCAATAAAATGTCTGGATTAGCATAGTATACTGTATGTCATACAGACTGTAAACAATGGAAATACATAATACAAGGATAGGCAACCTGAAATCCATTTCAGCCTCTAAAGTCCCTCCAAGATAGTGACATCAAAATTAAGCAGCAAAACATCAGATTACTATAGCCAAATTTCTTACCTGTTTGTGGCATAAATTTTCAACAAATTTAACAAAGGAAAAGTATAATAGGCCAAATTATCCTATTAATGGTAAAAATGAACCTGCAGAATTGTCTCTGAAATGAGTCCAAAATTCTAGTCCATTCCCTGTAATATAATCATACTTCTATCATGATCCCATGGGACGATTGATTTAAATAATCATGATAGTTTCAATCAACAACAACAACAAAAAAGAGTCACCCTATGTTTGTGCCCACTGTCATCTCATCTTGCAAGGAGAATGAAGAATCATGTAAGGAGCTAAATTTCTATATTATCAGATATACTATCAGTTTTTTAAAGCTGGGAATAAGGCTGATGAGGATCTATGAAAAAAAAATTCAGCACAGGAAAAAAATAGAACATATTCTTAATGCAGTTTTAATCCCTGACATCTCTATATAACTGTTCTGTTTCCAGCAGTTAATCTTGTCTAGTCCATTTGAAGCTTCTGTTTCAAAGTTCTGATACTGAACGATTCACATTTCAGGTTCTATAAGCAGAGTCAGATCAAGATGAAGCTGACTTACCAAAAAGCAAGTCAGTGAACAAGACTAACTTTTAATGGAAGTATTTAGAAGCAACATTTCAAGATTATCAGAGGACTGGGAGTTCCAAAAATATTGGCATGGGAATAAGATGAAGAGGCTGACAGCTGTGAGCAGGACTGTAAGCCAAGCAACTTTTATTCATTAGGTGCTCCAAAAATTATCTTCTCTTATTTATAATAGTCTTTTAGACTATTCACTCTGCTCACACAATGAAAGTAACCTTCATTTTTAATGGTAAACTAAAACGTGATGGCAGTCTCAAAATTTAAGTCCTCTGAGTCTGAGGCTAGCTAGGCTAGAACCAACAGATTTGGGCTGCAAAAATCTGGACACTGACTAGATGGCAGCAAAGAGTTAGAATTGTCTGTAAATTTGTACTTCTATCTGGTGGTTGTCCAGACTTTGCAGCCCAGATCTGGTAGCCTTAAGTAATACAAGTTCTTGGGATAGCATGTGGGAGGGCTAGCCCATGAGTTTTTCTGCTGAGGAAGATTCAAAGCAAGAAGGAAGTCAACTCTTCTTCTTGATTTAAGAGATCATCCATATCAGGGCCTCTTTTGCAAAACTGGGGAGGACTGGAATTCTCACTCTGTAAAAATAGACTAAGAAAGTCTCCTGTCTGAAACACTGAAAAATTGCTGCTTATAAGACAACTGTTACTATAGACAGTGCTGAATTAAAAGAATCATTAGTCTAAGTCAGTGTGGGCAGTTTCAGTATAACAAAATAATATATACTATTTCTGGATCATGAGTTGCAAAGGATAAGTTACATACAGTGTCTGGTTTGCTAAGAATGAGGAGGGGTTCTTATTTGAATTGTCATAATTTATTTCATTCAACCTTATTTCCTCATGTTACTTTGAAGTTGTAACTTAATATTTTCAAGATCAAATTCAGAATCTTATTAGACAGTAAATATCAATGGAATCAAAACAGTAATATTCATTTATTATTATTAGTCAGATTTCTAGACTGTCCAACTTCAAAACTGTTGCTGATTAAGAGGGAATAACCATTAATTGAAAAGAAAAAGGTATGATTATTTACATTATTGTGGTTGGTTGGTTGATTGATTGATTGATTATGTACCATCCAATTGTTTTCAACTAACAAAGGATGGTTAAGTTATAAAGGCAATATATTATGCACAGGAAAAATTGTCAAAACCTATTATCAGGGGCCTTCTAATAAAAGGTAAATAAACAGCCACTATCCAAGATCAGTATTTTGGTCTAGTGAAAGCTAATAGGGCACAAATTCATGGATTTGGGGGACTCTTCATTCCAATTATAAGTTGTTTCTTACAATATTGTACTAATGAAAAGATTTTAATAATTTGGGCATCTCATTTCCAATATTGTGAAGACATAACATACAATACAGCTTGACTTTTTGAAATAAAAAGGCTTATAAATGTGTTTTAAATGTGCTACTAAATTTGTTATGTAGGCAAATACAGAAGTCTTGTCCTAGTATTGATTTAAGTCCTACAGATGTGGGTGTAAAGAGAGGAGATGGGTTTCATGGCTTCCCTCAGCCATTCATGGTATCCCTCAACCATTCTGAAGTGAGTTTGAGTAGCACAAGAAAGGGCACGGAGAAAATGGAATTGGTAGATGTTTTTTCTTCTTCCTTGCAAGGAAGAGGTATCTGTGATTAATGGAAGCTCTTCTCAACAGGAATTAACTAACCAACTAAGGATCTGAACCATAGTGGCATAGACTATGATATTTGCTGACAATGGGTTTAAAGCCACCAGAGAGCCTATTAAATTGATGCAGGTTGAAATGGATCTCAGTCTAAGAAGCTATGTAGCAGATCTCTTATCTTGCACAGTATGCCTCTTGACTATGCTAGAAGCATCGGAAGCTGCTTTAAATTACCAGACCTTTGAGCCATCATGATCAGTATTATCTAGAACAACCATCAGCAGCCCTCTGACACAGGTCTTTTGCAAACAAGAAGACAACTGCAACCAATAATATCAAACTAGCATGACCGTTCTCAGATCAAAATCCACAGTCAGTCATGAGGTCTGCTACAACTTCAGCTCACACCCCACACAGGGTTTTTGTAAGAAAAGTAGAGCAAACATATCTACTGCCCTAGGATCACTAGAGGCATGGCAGGAAACAAATGTAATATTGCTGCTGGAGCCACTAAGCCACCACTCTTCCTCTGAAGTCAGTTGAAATCTTTTAAGAGAAACATGCTATCTAAGCCACTGAGAATTGTTAGACTGTGGTGGAGTTTAATGAATATGGTGAAGTTTAATGAATAAATAAATGTAGGATTGGAATCTCAATATGATGAAGTTCCAATACGAAGTAGGAATGTAAAGTTGGCAAAAGTATGCAAGAGCCATTAGCAGATTAAAAAAGAAGCAAATGACATCTCAGCCCTAGGGAATGTGAGAAAAAGAATCAAGATAATCCTACCTTGATTCTGTATGGCATAAGAAGGGGCCAAGGGAAAGCTCTGGCAGGCTTTCAAGATGCTGTTATTATATTGTTGTTTATTCGTTTAGTCGCTTCCAACTCTTCGTGACTTCATGGACCAGCCCACGCCAGAGCTTCCTGTCGGTCGTCAACACCCCCAGCTCCCCCAGGGATGAGTCAGTCACCTCTAGAATATCATCCATCCACCTTGCCCTTGGTCGGCCCCTCTTCCTTTTGCCCTCCACTCTCCCCAGCACCAGCATCTTCTCCAGGGTGTCCTGTCTTCTCATTATGTGGCCAAAGTATTTCAGTTTTGCCTTTAATATTGTTCCCTCAAGTGAGCAGTCTGGCTTAATTTCCTGGAGGATGGACTGGTTTGATCTTCGTGCAGTCCAAGGCACTCTCAGAATTTTCCTCCAACACCACAGTTCAAAAGCATCGATCCTCCTTCTCTCAGCCTTCCTTATGGTCCAGCTCTCGCAGCCATATGTTACTACAGGGAACACCATTGCTTTAACTATGCGGGCCTTTGTTGTCAGTGTGATGTCTCTGCTCTTAACTACTTTATCGAGATTTGTCATTGCTCTTCTCCCAAGGATTAAGTGTCTTCTGATTTCCTGACTGCAGTCAGCATCTGCAGTAATCTTCGCACCCAGAAATACAAAGTCTTTCACTGCTTCTACATTTTCTCCCTCTATTTGCCAGTTATCAATCAAGCTGGTTGCCATAATCTTGGTTTTTTTGAGGTTTAGCTGCAAGCCAGCTTTTGCACTTTCTTCTTTCACCTTCATCATAAGGCTCCTCAGTTCCTCTTCGCTTTCAGCCATCAAAGTGGTATCATCTGCATATCTGAGATTGTTAATGTTTCTTCCAGTGATTTTAACTCCAGCCTTGGATTCCTCAAGCCCAGCATGTCACATGATGTGTTCTGTGTACAAGTTGAATAGGTAGGGTGAGAGTATACAGCCCTGCCGCACTCCTTTCCCAATCTTAAACCAGTCCGTTGTTCCGTGTTCTGTTCTTACTGTTGCTACTTGGTTGTTATACAGATTCTTCAGGAGGCAGACAAGATGACTTGGTATCCCCATACCACTAAGAACTTGCCACAATTTGTTATGGTCCACACAGTCAAAGGCTTTAGAATAGTCAATAAAACAGAAATAGATGTTTTTCTGAAACTCCCTGGCTTTTTCCATTATCCAGCAGATATTGGCAATTTGGTCCCTAGTTCCTCTGCCTTTTGTAAACCCAGCTTGTACATCTGGCAATTCTCGCTCCATGAATTGCTGAAGTCTACCTCGCAGGATCTTGAGCATTACCTTATTGGCATGTGAAATGAGTGCCACTGTTTGATAGTTTGAACATTCTTTAGTGTTTCCCTTTTTTGGTATGGGGATATAAGTTGATTTTTTTCCAGTCTGATGGCCATTCTTGTGTTTTCCAAATTTGCTGGCATATAGCATGCATTACCTTGACAGCATCATCTTGCAAGATTTTGAACAGTTCAACTGGGATGCCATCATCTTCTGCTGCCTTGTTATTAGTGATGCTTCTTAAGGCCCATTCAACCTCACTCTTCAGGATGTCTGGCTCTAGCACCCTGACCACACCGTCAAAGCTATCCCCGATATTGTTATCCTTCCTATATAGGTCTTCTGTATATTCTTGCCACCTTTTCTTGATCTCTTCTTCTTCTGTTAGGTCCTTGCCATCTTTGTTTTTGATCATACCCATTTTGGCTTGGAATTTACCTCTAATGTTTCTAATTTTCTGGAAGAGGTCTCCTGACCTTCCTATTCTATTGTCTTCTTCCACTTCCGCACATTTCTTGTTCAAAAATAATTCCTTATCTCTTCTGGCTAACCTCTGGAATTTTGCATTTAATTGGGCATATCTCCCCCTATCACTGTTGCCTTTTGCTTTCCTTCTTTCTTGGGCTACCTCTAGTGTCTCAGCAGACAGCCATTTTGCCTTCTTGGTTTTCTCTTTCTTTGGGATGTATTTTGTTGCCGCCTCCTGAACAATGTTGCAAACTTCTGTCCATAGTTCTTCTGGGACCCTATCTACTAAATCTAGTCCCTTAAATCGATTCTTCACCTCCACTGCATATTCCTTAGGAATATTAGTGAGCTCATATCTAGCTGATCTGTGGGTCTTCCCTAATCTCTTGAGTCTGATCCTAAATTGTGCATTAAGAAGTTCGTGATCAGAACTACAGTCAGCTCCAGGTCTTGTTTTTACCAACGGTATAGATGTCCGCCACCTTTGGCTGCAAAGGATGTAGTCAGTCTGATTTCGGTGTTGTCCATCTGGTGAAGTCCATGTATAAAGCTGTCTCTTAGGTTGTTGGAAGAGAATGTTTGTTATGCAGAGTGAGTTGTCTTGGCAAAATTCTATCAGCCTATGTCCTGCTTCGTTTTGTTCTCCCAGGCCATGCTTACCTGTAATTCCAGGTGTCATTTGACTGCCCACCTTAGCATTCCAGTCTCCTGTGATGAAAATAACATCTCTTTTCGGCGTGTTGTCCAGTAGGTGCTGCAGATCCTCATAGAACTGCTCTACTTCAGCTTCTTCAGCATCTGTGGTTGGGGCGTATATTTGGATCACTGTGATGCTAGATGGCTTGCCCTGAATTCAAATTGAGATCATTCTATTGTTTTTTGGATTGTATCCGAGCACTGCTTTAGCCACTTTACTATAAATTAGGAAGGCTACTCCATTTCTTCTGTGGTCCTCTTGTCCACAGTAGTAGATCTAGTGGTCATTTGATGTGAAGTGGCCCATTCCAGTCCATTTCAGTTCACTGACTCCCAAAATGTCTATCTTTAATCTTGACATCTCACCAATAACCACATCCAATTTGCCCTGGCTCATAGAACTTACATTCCAGGTTCCAATGGTGTGTTGATCCTTAGAACATTGGATTCGCCGTTCACCACCAGCACCGTTGGCTGCTAGCTGTCCTTTCGGCTTTGAGCTAGCTGCGTCATCACGTCTGGGGCTAGTTGAGCTCATCCTCTGTTCCTCCCCAGTAGCATTTTGACCATCTTCCGACCTGGGGGTCTCATCTTCCGATGGTATACCGACATATCTCTGGTTGTACTGATCCATTTAGTTTTCACGGCAAGAATACTGGGGTGGGTTGCCATTACCTTCCCCAGGGATCGCATTTAGTCTGACCTCTCTGTCATGACCTTCCCGTCTTGGGAGGCCCTTCATGGTTTAGCTCATGGCATCATTGAGGTGCTCAAGCTCCAGCACCACGACAAGGTAACGATCCTTTGCTGAAGGCTGTTATTATACCTACAACAATAAAGTGGCATTCTAGTAGCCCTTGCAATGTATGTTTCCTAACCTGCATACCTCAAAGGGCTGACAAAACCATAGATCAAAAAAGAACACTACACATTACAGGGATACAGACCAGGAAAAAAAAAACAGGAAGACCTGTTAACTGATGTTTCTGTCATAGTTAAATATAGATGTGCCAGTCTTTTCATTGCTAATCCTAGAAATAATTGCCTCCCCAAGATCAAGGAAATGTCTGAAGCAAGAAACTGTGTTAGCTTTGCCAATGTCTTTTTGTCATAAAAACAATGAGAAAAGGCAGCAAATTGGATTAACAGTTAATTATGAAAGTTAACATAATAGCAGAGCACAGTCTAGACCCAATCCTTTGATTATTAGGCATTTCTGAGCATTAAGTATCAATCTGAAGATTAGCTTTCCAGAAGCCATGGCTTTTTAAACACTATTGCATAGTAACCACAATTATGAAACAAGGCTACAAAATAGTTTAGTAAACTCTTAGCTAAAAATACTGAAGAATAAGGTGATTTTTATAAATATTGTAGAATTGAATGTTTCTGCTTATGCTTCTCTGACATTTGACATATATAACCCAGTTGATCAGCATCTAACCAATTTTTGTCATATTCCACCACCTGCTGTAAAAGAACTTACATTTAGAATCACCCATTGCAAGTTTCATTCACTGATAAACACTGAATGCTGTGGCACTATTTGAAAATTAAAGTCAGTTTGGAAATTAGAGGAAAATGAGCATTTTTTTATGTGAATCTTTTTTTACATATTTTAAATAGTCAAAATGATTGCTACTATTTATATGCTAGCTCAATAAATAGGTATTGCACTTATAATAAGAAATACTTCCTTAAATAACTTAGACCTATTGTGTTTCATTTCACTTCATTCTATTTCTATTGTCAGAGGGCTATAAAGCCACAGTAAACAGGATCATTACTTCTGTTTCAGATTCCAAATGAAGGGCTTCATGTAATTTTCCCAGCAGAATAATGCATATAGTTGAAGAAATTCACACTGGAAGTAACCTGTATGAGAATGTGCTACTGTGCACATTACTGACTTAGTTCAGGGATGTAGCATCTAAAAAAAACACAGATTCATTAATGGGGGAAAAATGGAGATGTGTGGTGCTGTGTTAAAGATCTGAAACTGGAGAAGTTCATTTGACTGATTGAATTGAATTGAATTGAATTGAATTGAATTGAATTGAATTGAATTGAATTGAATTGAATTGATTGTACCATCAAGTTGGTGTTGACTCTTATGAACCACATAGATAGATTTTCTCTATGACAATCTATCCCTAACCTGGTTTTTCAAGTCTTCCAATGGTGCACTCATCACAACCGTAACTGAGTCCATCCACCTTGCTGATAGTTGTCCTTTTCTTTCTTTCCTTCCCCCTTTCCCAGCATTAGAGCCTTCTCCAGGGAGCTAGGTCTTTGCATAATGTGTCCCAGGTAGGATAATTTGAACCTGATCATTTGTGCTTCAAGTGAGAACTCTGGGTTGATTTGTTCAATGATCCATTGGTTTGTTTTCTTGGATATCCATGACATTCTCAGGAGTCTTCTCCAACACCATAGTTCAAAAGTGTCAATACTCTTCCTATCCTGCTTCTTTGAAGTCCAACTTTTGCTTCCATAGAGTGTCACAAGGAATACCATTGCTTGCGCTATTTTGATATTTGTAGCTATAGACACATCACAGCATTTGAGTATCTTTTTCAAGGCCTTCATGGCTGCTCTACCAAGTGGTAGTCTGTGGCGTATTTCTTGACTGCTTGTTTCTGTGCTGTTGATGATTGATCCTAAAAGGTAGATAGCTTCAATATCTTCATTATCAGTTCTAAGTCTGGTTGTTGTACCTATTGTCATTAGTTTGTTCTTCTTTATACTTAATTTTAATCCCATTTTTTCCACTATGCTCCTTGACTTTTATTAGCATACCTTGCAGATCCTTTGTATTTTCAGAGTGGTATCATCAGCCTAGCATAAGTTACTGATGTTTCTTCCTCCAATTTTAAAACCAAGAATTTCATTGCTTAACTTTAAAATCTGGATATTCATATGCATATACAGTATGTGTGTCTTAAAATTGGTATAACATCAACTAGACACCCATATATGCATATGAATATCCAGGTTTTATAAAGGGGCAAAGAGAAGAATTTTGGTTTGAATTGTTAAATTAAAGAGCTGACTCTGTCAACAGGTATCTTATGTAATGTCTTGTCTGTGGACAGATAATCACTGCACCCTTAAGCTGCTCCTGCCCTGTGGCTTGACTCTAAACTCCCTTAAGAAAATTCTTTCCCAACTCAGCCACTTTCCCAACAGCTTGCACAATATTCAGTCTGGGCTGCAGACCACTAGGCAATTCTCTGCTGCTAAGCTCTCCTAATTTTCTGTTCCAAGAAAGCAGTTGTCAATCTCTTTTCTTCCAATGCATGGATCTTACTGGACACACATACTTTTATATGGGCAAATTATATATGGGGGGAGGAAATATGTATATACATACTTACATCTGCATACATACACAGATGCATGTGCACTAATACATGCACACAAACTTAAAGCATCAAAATGCACATTCCTGCAGGTGCAACTATCAGTTTTACAATAAAAATTCCTTTCTGACTATATTGTGGTTCAGAACTCAGCAAAAATCTTAATTACATTTTTTCTTTCCTTGAGCTGCCTATTTTCTCAAGTTGTTGTTTTTTTTTATTAAGTACAGCACTGCACCATTTTATCACTTTTCCTGTCACCTGGGGTAAAAAGTAGTTCAACATGTCACCATTTTTCCAGTCATTGAGGTAGAATTATCTAAAGTGATTGGAGAAGTGATCAAATGGAACACTGCTGAATTAAAGGGGGTGGGGGAGAGAGAGAACATTGGAAAAGCTCAGGGAAAGAAAAACAAAGTGTGAGATTTTTTTGTTTCGGTGGGGTTTTGAACCAGCAACGTTCTATAGATCAGGTTAATGCTATAACCCCTGTGCTATTGGAACATTACTGAGAAGGGTAGTTCTAAAGCAGTGTTTCCTAACCTTGGCAACTTTAAGATGTATGGACTTCAACTCCCAGAATTTCTGGCTGGGGAATTCTGGGAGTTGAAGTCCATATATCTTAAAGTTGCCAAGGTTGGGAAACACTGTTCTAAAATACATCAGAAACTATAACAACCACTGTTTCCATGGAGAAGGTATTCTGACTTCTGCAAAATAGCTAATCAAAGGCCAGTCTTGGGCCTTAAAGGAAAGTACCACCCTGCAGGCAAAATGGACAGCAGCACTAGAAATGACCAAAGCAGGAAAACAGAACTCTGAAAGTAGAGCAGGAAAACACACCTGGAAGTCACTTTCAAGGTGAATGAGGGGTGAGTAAAGGGCAAAGTTGTCCTTTCCTGCCATCCCAAAACAACCGTTGACCTGTATTGGTGACAGGGCAACCTCAGTATGTGGATAAGCCCTCTGTTGCCAAATGGATTAGAATCCTTTTGTGGATTACAGAGGCCAGCTAAAAAGTCATTACAGTCCACAATGAAGCTTGTCATATCGAATAAATAAGATTGTTTGGGGGGAAGGGGTAAAGTTAGGGAACCTTGTTTTGAGCTTTATGTATGCAGTGATTAACATCATCAATGAAAAGAATTGATACTAAGGACTCTCTAATCCACTCCCAGAACTTTCAGAGTCTTCACATTCTCTTTACAACATCTATCTATCATCTATCTATTTATTTATCTATCTATCCATCATCTCTCTCTCTCTCTCTCTCTCTCTCTCTCTCTCTCTCTCTCTCTCTCTCTCTCTCTCTGAGGGAGGAGAGATTTTGCCATAGCATCAGCTTCCTAGAGTAACCAATTTTCTTCAGATGGCACTATCTTGAAGGAATGCTGCTGGTTCCTAAAGAGGAATTGTTTCAGATTAATTAGTGAGGTTCCTAAAGGAAGACAGCAGTGAAGCCCTAGAAGAAGAAAATAATAAAGTGTAAAAGTGAGATGGGTGGCTATATAAATTGAGTAAATAAATAAACAAACAGCAGAGGACACACAAAATTTGGGACTGAGCAGTTGGTAGAATATGCTTTTTTTTTCCTTTTTAATTTTGCTGCACAAAGTAGGGATCTCACCCTACCTAAGATAACACTGTTTTGCAGAATTACCTTATCATCCACTTCTACTTAGTTGGGTAACTCCAATATTTCAAAGGTATACCAAATATATTTTGATGACAGAATCTCAAGTTAGTTCCAAAATGTATTTCCAGTATATGAGGATGGTTGAGATTATACCTAATAATCTCACCATCCTTCAAAATACCTAAAGGGTTAAAGTTAATTTTGAGTGCCATTAGCATTTTGTTAGGTAAAGAATATCTACAGGGAAATCTGAGCAGCTACAGAGCTCCAGGGGGCTAGGAAAGAAAAGTTTAACCCCTCCTTCTCTGCCACATGGGACAAAAAACCATCACATATCTAGAACAGCTATTTGCATTTCAAGGGAGCTTATTTGCGGTTCACTGAAGCCATGGTGGATTTTCACCCTACTGTTCAGAAGTATTTTCCTCATTATCATAACATCAGGGGAAGGAAGGGTTAAATCCTCCTTCCATGCCTGCTCTGATGTCATTAATTGCTAGCTCCACAGGCATACACAGGGACACACACACACACACACACACCTGATGCAGTTTTTATTTTTAGAAAGCTACATGCTGTATTGAAAGACATATTTAGTTATGCCTAACTGAGTAGAAATCCTTGGCTCACACCTAAATTCATTTCCAGACTTATTTAATTTGTGTCTTGCCTAATTTGTGTAGCTAATAATGTATGGGGAATGTACATATGCAAACAAAGAAAGCATTTCAGGATGACAAATACCTTATTGAGCTCTTCCTGATAAGGTAAAGAAATGGCGGGGGGGGGGGTTCAGCTTCCTGGCAACAACCCTTTCCCCTTTGCAGCTTTCCTTGGAGAGAGTAAGGTTCTCATCTCCTTTCACAATAAAACGTTATTTTTATAGATCCATTATTTTAGTTGGATCTCATTGTCATTGCATATTCATGCAGTCATGACATTATGTCATTGTTATGAATGTATATAAAAATACTAGATAAATCATCCTAATGAGATAAACAATCAATAGGGCTGCCTCTTAATCATCCGAGACATCGTTTGTGACCTGGATACATTATAAATACACACTGCAGATTGCAGCGATGTTATTCAGCTAGGTAAATCCTGGCAAACTCAGTCACTGTTTGGCACGTCATGCCTCAGTATGTAACACAGAGGTCACCCCACAAATCCTCCGTGGATCGGAGACACTCTACAGTCCGCAGGTAACGCATATAAGGTTCTACATAAGGAGTCCTGGTCATTGATGACTACTTTATTCCACTGCTTTCTATCCTTAGTCAATGGCATTAATTCTGTTTCTAATTAGAACTGCACAATTTAATTCTTCTGCTCTGGGCTATACCGAAGATAAGGTTCATGTAACAGCAGCTTGGAGCATGCATGCTTCTTGTAATCATGCTACCAATGCTTCAAGAGCCAGTACTTCTGATGTTACAAACTGCAGTTGGACATGCACCAGGGATCATTTCCCCAGCATGTGAGATGATCAGTCTGTGAACCCCCTGCTGTGTTTCTCCAGTTGAAACCAATCTCTTTGCCATTCTCAAAGAGCTATGCTTCTGTTAGCAGTGATGACTCAGTACATTACTGTGGATTTTTCTCCTTCTGTGAGTCAAATGTCATATATAACTGTCAGTGGGAATTTCTGTTCTGTGTGTTACTCCTCAGCTGTTTTTTAACTCTGTATGTAAATATATATTTATAGTGAGGTACACACACATATGTATGCATATACATATACTCCTTCTATAAATACTAAGGTTAATACAGTATTTCAAAAATAATTTGATTCAAAAAAAGGGCTCTGGAGCACATGGGGTATGAACTTAACACCTGTTGCAACTCTTTAAACCAGCTGCATCTTTTTCCAAGGTTACTCAGCTGCCCCATACAGCTGCCACTTAATCCCTAGAAAAGACATAGCTCTAAGAACTGCAGATAATATTACATTCTCACCCACAAATGTGTGTAAAGTTAAGGTTCTTTCCAACCAAGCTTAATATAAGCAAATATTTATTAAAGTTTCCATTACATTTGGCAATATTCTCATTTTTAAAATCTATCAATCAATCTTTGCCCAACATAGGCTGGTGTTCTGAAATTGTTTAGGTAGAGGTATGCTGATTTTAATAATTTTAGATGCCTTTCATGATTTCTAATAAGAAAAATTTTCCTCTTACATACTCAAAAGACTGGAATAAGGTATTCATAATGTGACAGACAAAAACTTTTACATAACTGATGGCCACAATCAGAATGGTCATACTGACAAGGCTGTTCTAGTCAATTAGTGACTTATATGGATGAAAGCCATTGGGTATTTCCAAAACAATCAGTGGGTTCATAAATTATGATAAATTATAATACGATTTGTTTGGTTTAATTTAATAAGTTGCATAAAACCAGATGTGTATGTGTGTGTGTATGTATGTATGTATGTATATATGTGTCTGTCTGTGTGTGTGTGTGTGTGTACATTTTAAAATGTGAAACAAGCCTTGTATAATTGTGATATGCAAACCTAGCAGTTGAAGCAGCCCTAGACATGATCCTGAGTGATGTGTATATGAAGTTTCTCCCTTACAAAAAAGGGCACTGAAACTTATACAGACCTCTGAACTGGAAGTTGTATTGACTGTAATAAAGCTAAGAGTGTGCCATCTGTATCTTTTTATTAGGCAAGGAGGCAATACGTGCACAGTTTCAATGTTTTAAAAAAAAACCTGAAGCAAAGATTTCATCTCACCAGCAACCTCTTAAAGGTATTTAACAGAAAACAACCATTCTAACTATAACTAAGTATCTCTGTAGGAAGACACACAAAGAGTTTAATTTAGCAACAGTCTGCACCATAAAATATTAGTCAAGTGCTAGCATAGCCATTAATACTCTTTTTTAACAGAAGGCAATTTCACAGACTCATTTACCAACTGGAATCTCCCAAGTCTAGTTGGTAATTGTGTTTTTTATTCATCTCTGTAAATTCCGTTTAGTGCTTTTTAGCTGTTTCTTAGCATAAATGCATTGAATGTTGTTAAATTGGATTAATAGCTTTTATATGTAATATATATTATGCATTTGTTTAACTGGAGGTGTTCCAACTTATATTGTTGCTATCTCTTTTTTAAAAATGCCATCTTATTTTGCTCTTTTTATTTTATGGACTTTTTCTTTTGGAAGTACTTTATACAATAAATGTTTATGAACTATGCCTTATAAATAGATACATATTTATTGTAGGAAGGTGGGTTATTGGCATCCTTAAGCTTAGTTCCCATTGTTTTGGCCTGAAGCAAGCCTAGGGAGAAAACCAATTTATGAGAGTTAGAACCTAAATGAGAAATCACAAAAATCTTGTAGGAGTATTTAATTGAATTATGTTTCTAGTGTGACTAAGATACAAAGTGAAAGCATTATGCTATAGCCCAATACTTTTAGGAAGTTCATTTATATGCTTCAGTGTTGTTTGTGAGCCTATATTTTCTCACATTATCTTGTGGAACTATCAGTGAACTTCCACAAGTACCTGTTAAGGGCAGGGATTCCTTTATAGTGATGGTGGTACTTAAAAGTTGGACATCAAATGTCAATTTGAAGGAAGGAACAAACCTCCCCTCCAGAACCAAAAAGCCCCACTCCCAAAATCAGTGACCACTATCAGCCACAGAGTAATTAGTAATCAGTGAGAGATCCGGCCCGCGGCCCCTCCTTTGTGGGGTGCTGCAGGGTTCAGTACTCTCTCCGCTCCTTTTTAACATCTACGTGAAACCACTGGGCAAGATCATCCATCACTACAGGGTGAGGTATCATCAATATGCAGATGATACCCAATTATACATCTCCATCCCAGGTGAAGTAAGTGATGCTGTGGCCACCCTTTCCAAGTGCCTGGGGGCTGTGGGGGCCTGGATGGGGAACAACAGGTTGTGGCTGAACCCAGGGAAGATTGAGTGGCTGTGGATTAATGGCTCCTTGATTTCTGGGAAATTGTCATCTTTAGTTCTGGATGGGATTGTGCGCCAGTTATGCCCCTTCCTGGAGCAAGAGGCCCTTCGAACTGTCACTCATGCCCTGGTTATCTCCCATATAGACTACTGCAATGCGCTCTACATGGGGCTACCCTTGAAGAGTATCCAGAAGCTACAGCTGGTGCAAAATGCAGCCACGTGGGCAATCTTGGGTTTCCCAAGATCAGCACACGTCACTCCTTTGCTCCGCGAGCTGCATTGGTTGCCAGTATGCTTCTGGGTCCAATTCAAGGTGTTGGTTATCACCTTTAAAGCCCTACATGGCATGGGCCCAGGTTACCTAAGGGACCGTCTCCTCCCCATCACATCAACCCGTCCCACCCAGTCATGCAGAGAGGGTATGCTACAGACCCCATCTGCAAGAGAATTCCATCTGGCAGGGTCCAGGAGGCAGGCCTTCTCTGCAATAGCCCCTGCCCTTTGGAATAGCCTTCTCCCGGAAGTGAGATTGGCTCCCTCCCTCCTGGACTTTAGGAAACAGCTAAAGACCTGGTTCTGTAATTATGCCTGGGGCGAGAGAGAGAGTAGCCATTCCTGGGGATGGTTAGTTTCTTAGAAGGACCCTGCTCTGCCTGCAAATCATAAAGAACTTCCAGCCATCAAGGTTTTTATTATATTTATTTTATTATGTATTATAGTGTTTTACACTTTTATATTTTTATTTATGTTTCATTGTAAACCACCCAGAGTCCCTTTTGGGAGATGGGCGGTGATAAATTTGATTGATAAATAAATAAATAAATAAAATTAGAAATGCTTTTAATGTAGGTTCTTCTTCCCACGTCGATCAACATGGTATAATAACCAATACAGAGGATTTCTGCATTGGGCAGTGGGGTTGTACTAAATTATCTCCAAGGTCCCTTCCCATCGTTACATTCTGTGATTCTGGAAAAACTCTGCAGTGAGTATTCAGAGCAGAAAGTTGAAGAAGGTGGAGAAGAGAAAAAGCCAGCGTTTCAGGAGAACAATACTTCTATAGTCAACATGTGCAATTTGAGTTCTAAAGAATAAACACTGGGACATGATAGAATTTCTCAATACATAAGAGGATGCTTATGTCATCTCAACTTTTAAATTGGGGAAAAGGCCTAGGAGACAGAGCTTATTGTAGACTTCAGCTTATTCTAATTCAGTTGTAATATGCGTAAGAGTTTGTGGGTTTCCTTGTGGATAATATTCAACATACTCTATTTTGCATCATGAAAAACATACCAGAAAAAAAAAATGGAGAAAGCAACTCTTCTATTTCAAATGCTGAAATCTTTCTTTTAGAGAAAAACAGTTTAAAGATATTTAATGGTATGTTTTAAGCCTGGCAGTTGAACATTTCAATATACAACCTAAATATACATTGGTCTTGATCCAGTTATAGTCATAACAAATCAAACTGTAACCAGTAAAACAAATGAATTGTAATTAATTTAAGTCTCATTGCTTTCAGTGGAAATTAGCCTGCAATCCTACCATTGAATATTTAGCAGCACGTTCTGATGAAGTGACTTAATTTTTAAGTAAAATAGTATAGTTGGGTTGCATGTTACATTAAGCTTTAGCTATAATGTTTATTCTTAAAGCCTACCAACTTTTTAAGCTTATTTATACTGTGTGGAAACAAAATCCTTTTCATTCTTTACTGTAGATTTCAGCTCTGACATTACAGGGAACAGAGAAGTACTGTGCAGTTCTAAGAATTATCAAAGTTCTATATAAACTGGCAATACAGAAGGACATGTTCTATAGTTCCTACCTGTCTTGAGTTGTACATGTAATGAATAAGGTATCTTTTTGTATCTTCCAGCCAGAAATGCTGAAGGGAGAGTGTTACATCAGGCTAAGGTAAAGGCCCTTCTCTGATTTGGGATGTTAAGCTGTGTGAGATACATAGCTGGTGCCAGAGCATATCTCTAGTAATCTACCATGGGAAGCTGAATGGGTTTACTAGCATCCATTTGATGGTCGATGTCAAACAGGCAATGCTTAAGTGTGGCCCTTGCTTGCTCATAGCCCAGAGATAGTAAGTAAGTGGGGGAATGGCCTAGGCAACAGAACTTATTATAAACTGGTTGTTTCCACCCACCTTGAAATCTATCTTCTAATGTCAGTGGAGCTAGGCCCATAGGAAGAAGTGTCAGCTTCAATGAGTAATGTAACTGTGGTGGATTTTGGCGCTGCTGCTAGCTCTCAAGAAGGAGGGAGCACATTCCAGGGAGATAAGAGAACTCTCAGTAGTCCAGGGTCTGTTGGTGGGAAAGCAAAGAGACTCAAGGTGGCCCTGCCTAGAGTCTCTCAGGTTATTTGTGCTTGGGTTAGTTAGAGTAGCTTTAGTTTGGCAAGATTCTATCTATGTGGTGAGAGCAATAAAGAACTAGAGTTGGAAGACACTGACTCAGCATGGTTCTTGGCCTGGTTCTGACAGTAACACAGCTTGCCATATTCTAGTCTCCATTCTCACCATTCCAGCCTCCATGCGTAGTGAAGCATTGGAGACACAGTGAGGAACTTGGAAAACTGCTCTTAAAAATTTAGATTGAACAAGTTCCATTGGCGCAAGGTTGTGGGTGGTCCAAGTTGTGCTCCATATAGTGATTGAGCTAGGGGATTGGCCTCAAAGAGCTTAGTGGCTGCAAATATATATTGACCTCCTCTGGAATGATGGAATCTTAAGATAGCTGCTGCACTCCTATGTGCATTTTGTGAAACATAGTTAGCATGGGCCCTTTTATTTCCGTTGGCCTGAGAGATTACCCCCAGGTACCAAAAACATTGCACTTGTTCAACAGCATGATTGTTAATAGTCCAGGAGTGCTTTTGAGCCAATTTGTGAATGCCATTATTTTAGTTTTAGAATAGTTGATTTCTAGCTAGTTCTCTTTATAGTAATATGCAAAGATGTTCAAAGCTGTCTTGAGTCCATTGGGTGTCCTTGAGAGGATTACTGCATCATCTGCATATAACAGTACAGTAATATGTCTTCCTGCTAATTTGGGTGGATGGGAGTTTAGATTTTTCAGCTGATCTACTACATCATATATGCCATGAGTACTGATGGCGAGCAGGAGGGGGCCCCTATCCAGGGGGGAAAATGCATGCATAGTACTGAGGAGTTAAGCAGCCATTCAAAGAGACACAGATCAGACCTGCCTTAACTTTTGGGGTTTATCTGTCTGGGTTTTCCCACGCTTCTTCAGTTTGTTAGGATTCTGTCTTATGTAGCAGTAATAAACACTAGAGACCTACTCCTCGTCTCAGCGTGATTCCTGACTGTTAGGACAAAATATATAAAATTAAATAAGAGAGGTGCCAGTATGCAGCCTTGTTTTACACCCTTGGTCATTGGAATGGGTGCTGTCAGGTGTCCTTGAGAGGTGCATCTTACTCTAAGCACTGTTCCTTCATGTAATGCACAAATAAGAAACAACAGTCAGCGATCAATGGTGGTATTATACAGCTTGTTCGATAGATTAATCCAAGATATAGAGTCAAATGCTGTCTTAAGATCAACAAAGGCTGCATAAAGTAAAGCAGTATTCCAAGATATACATTTCTCAATAAGATGTTGAAGTATAAGACATTAGTCAATTGTTGAGTGACCTTCTCTAAAACCAGCTTGTTCTTCTGCCAATAGTCCTTCCTGTTCCATCCAATCTGAGCTTCCACTGAAGATGTCTTGCATAAAGTTTACTTATAATGTTAAGGAGGCTTATAGGTCAGTAACTGGCAGGGTCAGTCTTATTCTCTTTCTTGTGTATAGGCACAATGATCGCAGGACCTCAGTCCTTGGATATACGGCCAGATTTGTCAATTGCTGTGAAAAGTGATACCAGTATAGGGGCACACCATGCTGCATTATTTTTAAATAGCTCAGGTTTAATAGAATCTGCACCTGGTGCCTCCCCTGATTTAAGTTGGGAAATTAGATCCATAACCTCCTTGGGTTTTACCGGTTCCCAAAAAGGCAGCTCTTCCATGTCAATATGTGGGGATCTATTAGATACTGAGTCTAAGAATTATCACCATCATAGCTCCCAGCATGAATTGTCCTGTTTCCCTGTTATTACAATACATTAATAAAAACTGAACAATATTTGCAGGTTTTGTGAGATAGAAACAGTGATTCAGATTTAATCTTGCAGTTGTTCATTCTGTAAACAAGTTTCAGTCTTCCATCTGATACCAAATATGCTCTCAACATTTGCATACTAGACATATTTTATTCAGAGGTTTTTATTTCTGAAACCTATATCATTTGCTTCTTCTTGGACAAAAAGTTGTCAGATAACTTTTTATATTCTCTGATATGGAATATAGAATTGACAGGCATTTTTTACCCCAAGGAATCCTCAAAAATATCATGGTTCTTGTAGATTTTTCATTCTGGTACAATATATCAAACAATAATTAAGCTATTCACCAGTGCTATTATGTAAAAATGCAACATTTTTTTAAAAAATTCATTAGTAAATAGGTATTTAAATTAGCTGAGGCTTCTAATATAGTTCTTGCATGGAACAGAGTCCCCACTCCCATAGCAATTAAAGTGATTCTTGTAAAATAACAACAGTGACAAATTTATATACCACTTTTCCTTCCTTCTGTTGCTTAATGTCAAAGAATATATAATATAAAAGAATATAAAGTAACAAAACAATACAGCAGTTTTAGCTATATTACAATTGTCATTATACCGATTGTCTTTATTATTTTATTATTTTATTTTATTTATTTTCTATCCCACCTTTATTGTTTTCTGTAAATAACTCAAGATGGTGAACATACTTAGTACTCCTTCCTCCTCCTATTTTCCCCACAAGGAGCAACCCTGTGAAGTGAGTTGAGCTGAGAGAGAGTGACTGGCCCAAGGTCACCCAGCCGGCTTTCATGCCTATTTTTATAGTAACATTACACATATTTGAAAGCAGTTTGAACTTTTGACAACTGTTAGTGCTTTTTATATTTAGAAATAAATGCAATAACCACAATCCAGCAACATATGCATGTTTAAGATGCATTATTTTTAGCAGAACATGAATATGAATGATTGTGCATTGAACTGGGCCCAAGATGCTAAATAATTGAATTTATTTAAAATTCTTTCCTCCAATATAACAGGAAACCAATAGTTCCAGTAATGCATGGAACTGAATTCTACCAGCAAGATGATCCTAAGACTAATGGAGGGAAAGTTATGGTTTCTTTCTCTCCTGGCCATTTCAGGCTTATTGTCTCCAAAATTCTGCTGTGGAAGAACTGGCACTGAGGCCCAACCAAGATACCGGTTCCCTCTGCCAGCAGAAGAAACCTTTGTGATTTGATTACCAATGCAATTCTGTTGTTAATGAAAACTAATCCAGGGACGACCATTTTACTCTCAAAAAGTTCACTTGATTCCTTCAATACTAGCACTTCTGCACTGGAAGTGAAGAAGAATAAGCCTTTTAATTTGTGTCTGTGTGTGCACGCCCGTGCATATGTAAGCACAGATTTTTAAAAATTAGGTGCTAATTTCAGAAAAATTGTAAAGTCATATTTTTACTTTAAAAGTCATATTTTGGTTTAATTGGTCATATTTAAATGGTTTTAAGGTCATAAATGCTCGCATATTTCTAACATTTTTAGGTCATAGAAATCCTCGCCCTACTTATCACGATGTGGTCATGACAAGACTGTGGAAGAAGTTAGCTGCTTCATCTATTGGCCAATGCTTCTTCAAGCTGATAATGCCTTTACATCAGGACACCTTTCTGCAAAATAGATCCAGGAGCTATTAAGAATCTATCTTAAAAGGAGTTAAGCAGGAAGTATTCTGGCTCCCCTGCTACTCAATTTTTGTATCAATGATATAGCCTTGGCTCTCACTATATCCCAGCTCTTAACCCTTGCCTACTGGCCTATTCCTATTTACCCTACACAGATAATGCTGCCATGTTATCTATATTCCAAGTTGGCCTTCATAGTTGATTTGGTGCACTAGTGTCCTTTATTTTAGGGAAAAACTAGAAATTAATTATTCTGAAACAAAGCTCCTGGTTTTTCACCAAAACACATTTTAACTCTTTTCATAACTGGAAAATCAATGATAAATCAATTTAGTAAGTTAAGGACTTTACATACCTAAATATCTGACTCCAACTTTTTTCCTCTTGGAACCACCAAATTAAGAAATTCTTGACAAAAGTACAAAAACTTCCAATATGATTACCAAATTTGCAACCAGAAAGGCAATAATTATGTGCCTGCAGCAATTAATCTCTTTAAAGCTAAGGCCTTAAGTCTGCTGGCTCTATGGTACTCAACTCTGTATATGTAAGGACCTATCTACCCTGGAAGCTATTTACAGTATTTGCAGTGGCACAAATTGGTCCCTGCCCTCAGTGGTAACAAAAGATAGATATAATAACATCCCCTATCAAGATCACCTCTGTGTGTGATCAGACACTGAAGATGAGCCTATGGCACACATTTTATTAAATTGCCTTTTATAACATACCTGGCATCTTGAGCTTATTGAACCACTTGTCACAAGCTCTCCCATTTATCGCAATCAGTGATTACAGATCAGTTACTGTGAGACTAATTTACTGATACATCAAAAAGGGGTACGAATAGAAATACCTATCAGAAGTCAGTGGGTTTGCTCTATGATTTACTGGGATTCTGTTTTCTATTTCTTATGATGTACCTTGACTGTCCTATCTCTGCTTCTTCAAGCAATCTCCGTATAGAAGTTGGCCTGCCGAGATGATCTCCACTAGTTTCTGTTGGGCTTGACTCCCATACTTCACGTTTGGTCTTTCATGCATGAGTCAGGTACAAAGCTGCTTGCATGCTTTTCTCTCTATGGCTTCTGATGTTTATTTTTTTACACCTCTTTGGTCTATGACTATTTAGCTAATAAATAAAATAAACACATTTACATTTTTTTCTACTATATATATTTGTCTTTAATTGCCCATACTTCCTAATCTCAAAACACATGAAAGAAGGAGTTACTTCATCACAACTTCCCTGGGGTTTTAATTGAAATATAGGTTACTTGGGAAGATGCCAGCTGCTGGAGATCTTATAGTACAATGAAGGACAACAAACATCCTTCAGCCACCTAATAACTATGGCAGGCATGAATATGTCCTGCCCACCAACAAAAACTCACAAATCTTCTTCTCTCTAATTTAAGCATCAATATATAAGGGCTCTGAAGAGATTGATATTCAAAGGGCAAAATATGATTCAGAGTGTATATGGTTAAATGTAGCCCTTGTCTAAGACACTTTAAAGCAACTGCATCTTTTCCTGGCCTCGCATGACTGTCCTCCTGAGAGAAGTTGCATTTGTTTTTAGGCCTTCCTGGCAGGTGGTACGTTCATATCCAGACATATTCCAATGCACCCTTTGAATCCAGATTGTTGCATGACTTATCTGTTTTATTTGGTCTTTGTGATACTGAAAATAGATGCTTGAGAAACTGTGTAAGGAATTTTCTGTACAGCACCAGGCTGCTAACAAACTATTATATTAAACTATGGTTACTGCTTGTACTATTATGATGGGTAATGGATTCAGTGGCCCTTCCAACTCTATTATTCTAAGATTTTATTGTGCAGTAAGTATATAGTAATCATGGTAACAGAAAAACAAACTATTGTTCCCATCAAAAAATGACAAGCCTGAACTGAGTTTCTAACACCAAATATAAATCAAACATGATGAATAAGAACTGCCCTGTTTCTTACATGAAATTTGATGTGACTGACATAAAAGGCTGATAAAGAAAACCAGCTTAACTGATAAATTCATAGTGTTTCTTCCTGTACAAGAAATTGTCCTTGACTTTCAAATATAGTATCTTCTGCTGTGATTCCCCAAAGAAGCAATATATGAAATCTCAATAATTCTTAGTAAACTATTGCAGGGGTGCAAAAAATCTAGCTACAACTGAATCCATTGACTGCCTGACTGGGCAGCAAGTGTAGAGATAGTATCATGGGATTTTCACATATACTATATCATGGCAACTGTTTGTTTATGTTTCAGCCATCTAATGCTGGGCAAAACTGGAAAACAACCTAATTTTCCTTTGCCTATTATCTCAAGCACGGACATATCCTCCAGGGACCAAGACTGAACTATGGACATTTCTGGATACTTGTAACTCTCCTAGACCTCAAGAGAAAGCACAATCTGGGAGCGCTTGTGTAAGTATGCACAAACCTAGACATTGCAATTTACATTGTTGATTACTGTTCATCAGTTAAGCACTGTATTTCACTCTAACGTCTGCATCAAGTGTGTTTTATTGGACTGAAGGTAATACTTCCCCTTTTATTCATTTTTACAATTCTAGCTCACTTTTTAGTCCCTAAGGGATCTAAGAATCTTAAAACTTAGAAATTTTTGACAGAATGAGGATCCAACTGAATTTATTATACAATAAACATTGTTTAGGCACGTTCTACTAAAGTTAATTATATATCCTGTTGTAGCAGAAGACAGGTAGAAAACAAGTGTACTTTAGTTGGCAAGTGTCCACAATAAAACATTTAAGAGACATCCACAAGATAACCCTGTGGCAAAATAGAAAGAGTAAGTAAATAGGATGGCTACATATCTCCCTGAAGGAAGTCAGAATATGGAATATTTGAAGTCAGCTTTAATTTGAAATGCTGCCTGACCAGGCCAATTGAAAGACAAAGAACAGGAAGAAATGGGAACGGAAACACAGAAGAGTGGTCCAATTTAAGCTTTATACAAGCTGAACAGCAGACTACTGTATTTTTTTATTTTATTTTCTATCCTGCCTTTATTATTTTTACAAATAACTCAAGGCAGCGAACCTACTTAATACTCCTTCCTTCTCCTCTTTTTCCCATAACAGCAACACTGTGAGGTGGGTTGGGCTGAGAGAGAGTGATTGGCCCAAGGTCACCCAGCCAGCTTTCCTGCTTAAGGCAGGACTAGAACTCACGGTCTCCTGGTTTCTAGGTCATTGCCTTAACCACTAGACCAAACTGCTCCCGGTATACAGGAGCATCCTTCATTTTAGTGACATATATGGTATAATTTTTTTTATTTATTTATTTATCCAATTTGTCCCCCCCCATCTCCTCCCATCGGAGGACCCTAAAAATAAATTATTATAATTTGAATAATTATTTCTAAATCTCCATTTATAAATATAAATAAGTGTGTGTGTGTGTGTGTGTATTTATTATGTCTGTCTGCTTTTTAGTGATGCATGTGGTTGGGCTGCCAATACGCAAATGTCTCTCTCTCCAAAATTCCAAACTATCCTTTCCTAATCTAATGTACTCCACATTTGTCTGGCCTACAACTCTTAGCCAAGATTTCCATGATGATTGAGAATTCTGGAAGTTTCAGGAATTTTGGGGACTCTCAAGGATATCAGATTGAGGAAGAATGCAAATGTCAGGCAAAGGCAACATTGGCTCAAATTGAGATTACAACAGGGAAGAATGGAAGGACTTCATTGTTTTCTCTGTGACAGTGATCCCCCTCAAATATGCTATTTATTCTGTTTGGAAAAAACTACTCCTTGTGGCTAAAGTTAAAAATGAAAGGAGGGCACATATAAATCAACATCCTCTATTAAGTATTTGCCACTTTCTTGTCCCTTTTCTCTACCAGTCAGTTGTCTTGCCTGCTTTCTGCCCTCCTCAGGTATATTCTTCCCAAGGCAGAATGGGCAGCTATTGACTCAGGAGAATTCAGAAAAAGAGAAGTAAATATTAGAATAGAAATAACATGCATGGTGGTGATAAATTCAAAATAAAGTAAATATTTGAAGAAAATGTGTTTTTCCTCCTGTTAGTTCTTCAGCAGCCACACATAAATCAGAAAAACTAAAGTTCCTTACACACCTTTACCCAAATAATTCTTTTATTTATATCTGAGGAGGTTTATAGCTAGCTTGTATCACCTGTGACAGCCACAGGTAAATCTCAGATTGGAATTGCTGTTCCAATCTAAAATGGATCCTTTCTAATATTGTACTCAGCTGCTTGGTTTATGAATTTTGTGGTGTGTTAGGGTACCATTCAGAGATAAGAAAAGAATAGAGATTAGATATGTGCTCTGCAAATGTCCTTTCTTTCAGGTTGCTGACAGGATTAGAGAAGAGAAGCCTTTAAAAACATCTTTCCAGAATTGATCTTTGATATATTTCATATAAAGTGTGTGTGTGTGTGTGCATGCGCACAGAGAAAGAGACATACATACACACACACACAAACATGCACACACAAGGTGACAGTTTATGTGAGATGGAAAGACAATTTCAGTCAGGCAATTACCCCTTGTTGATAGCAGATTATTTCCTTTACTAAATTCAGAAATAACTTCTTTGTATATAGGTTACTGCTTTTCAGGGATACTGGAATGTATGTTCCTGTCTTTTTATGAATATGTTTATTTTAATCAGTAAAGTCTGGAATAGCTCTTTCTCTTCTTTTTATCTCTTTTGGAGTTATACACCACCTTACATTTAACATGGGAGAAGATATTTGTTACATGTACGGTAGGGTGATTATACATAGCCAGAGAAGAGTGCCAGAAATTACATCCATATCTTATATCAAGCATGTGACACTTGTTTTCTACAGCAGTAGCTCAAATTATTATATTTTTTAGTAAGGCAATACTTAGAGTCACTGGTCACTATAATGAACAGCAACAATCAAATATACAGAATGAAACATAAATAGAAGTGAGGTGAGAAAACCTAAAAGCTAAGTTTATTTATGAAGTACTTTTAAATCCCAGTGGACTCAAAAGGATTTATTTCAGAGTAATCTGAAGTAGACTCAAAAGGATTTACTTCAGAGTAATCAATTTAGGCTTCCAGAGATTCAGTTGCTACTGAGCAGATAATGCTCAAGTTCTTGTTGGATCATATAGGACATATAGGTAAAATGGGTTGAAATTAGGGCTAAGATACTGAACTTCTACTAAATGGAATCAAAGAGAAAGAGAAATACTAATCATTTCCTGTCTGGATTTCTTCAGCCATTATATGATAACCCTAGCTGAAATATCCCTTGAAAAATAAATTAACCTGTTGGATTCACCCACCATTTTATGGCTATTCTTCTGACTTCTCTTGTAGTGATGTCAGTGAATATGATCATTCTAAGGCTGTGTTCCTCAACCTCAGCAACTTTAAGATGTGTGGAGTTCAACTCCCAGAATTCCCCAGATCAGAAAAAGATTGTCTGAGGAAAACCTAGAGCCTATTCAGCTGGCCCACCCCAGGTGACCTGTCAGGCACTTTGGTGGAGGCCTTGCCTGCAGCCTGGAATAGGGATGTGGTGGAGGCCCTGCACCAGTTTGCTCCTATGCAGCTTCTCTCTATGTGCCAATCTTGGGATGCTCCTTGGTTTGCCAAGGAGCTCTGACAGATGAAACATCAGAAGTGATGCCTACAGTGCCATTGGAGAAAGAAAAAGAGCGAATCCAACCGAACACAAGTAAGAGCCCATATTCAGGCCTATATTGTGGCATTAAGGGTGGTGAAGCATTGCTACTTCTCCATTCTTATTGCATCTGCCAATAGCCACCCAGTGGCCATGTTTAGGGTGACCCACTCCCTATTTGGGGAGCTTGGGCCACAGGATCAGCTACAGGGCCATGGTGAGAATTATTCATGCTATCTGGCAGACAAAGTTACTCAGATTCGCCTGGAGTTGGACTGTGGGCAAGTCCTAATGAGTTGCCCAGGGATCAGTCTTGTAATGTTACCTGGACTGAGTTTGATTCTGTTACATCCAAAGAAGTGGACAAGTTCCTTTTGTCTATCAGTCCAGCCATCTGTTTGTTAGATCATGGCCCCTCCTGGGTTATTAAAGCAGCCCAGGAGGTAGCCACAGGATGGGTTCATGAAGTAGTTTTGGACTTTTTGAGAGAGGGGGTGGTCCCACCAACCTGGAAGGAGGTAGTGGTATGCCCTCTCCTCAAGAGGTCATCACTGGACCCTTCCCTGTTGGAGAATTATCAGCCAGTTTCCAATCTTCCCTTTCTAGGGAAGGTTATGGAAAAGGTGGTTGGACGACAGCTACAGACGATCTTGGAGGAAACGGATTATCTGGATCTGTCTCAGTCTGGCTTCAGGCCAAGGTACAGTACAGAGACAGCATTGGTTGCGCTTACTGATGACCTTTGGTGGAGCCAGAATGGGGTTGGTGCATACATCCTAGTGCTCCTTGATCAGTGGCTTTCAATACTGTTGACCACGGTATCCTTCTGGACTAGCTGCAGGGATTAGAAATGGGAGGCACTATGCTCCAGTGGTTCACCTCCTTCCTCAGTGGTCAGTTCCAGTTGGTATTGACAGGAGGGAGAGATCGCGTCCATGGCCCCTCTTGTGTAGGATGCCTCAGGGCTTGACACTCTTGGCAGCTGTGGCCAGGAGCGCCTTTGCACAGGTTCATCTTGTGCACCATTTGCACCCTTTCCTTGATCAGGAGGCCATTCAGACAGTCACCCATGCCCTGGTCACCTCACAATTGGATTATTGCAATGCACTCTACCTGGGGCTGCCCTTGAAGACCACCCAGAAGCTACAGCTGGTTCAAAATGCAGCAGCACAAGCAGTAATGGGCACCTCTCAGTGTGCCCATGTGTCACCACTGCTACACGAGCTGCATTGGCTGCCAGTTGGCTTCCAAGTGCAATTCAAGGTGCTGAATGGCATAGGGCCTGGATACCAGAAAGACCGCTTGTCTCCAACTGTTTCTGCCTGCCCAGTATGTTCCAGCAGAGTGGGTGCGCTCCAGGCCCCTCCATTAAACATTGCTGTCTTGTGGGACCTAGGGACCTAGGGATTGTGCCTTCTCTATTGTGGCCCCCCAACTCCATTCCCCCAGAGAGAAGGAGGGCGCCCTCTCTCCTGAGGTTCTGGAAGGCTTTGAAAACTTGGCTTTTGTCCCAGGCCTGGGGTTGATGTTTATTATTTGTTCAATGGCCCCTGTTTGTTTTGTTGCTCTTGCTGTCCTTTAGATTATTTTAGTCTGGGCTGTCTATGTGATTTACTGTTCTTAGCTGTTTTTATGTTTTCCCTAGTTTTGTACACCACCCAGAGTTCACTGGAGTTGGGTGGCCAATACATTAAAATAAATAAAGAAACCATATGTAATAGACATTGGAGAGCCCCCAAAGCATCATCACAGTCTTGAAAACACCGACTGTGCTATGAGTTCTATACAACTAAACAAAGGAGATGGTGGGATTATGAAAGAAAATATTAACTGAGCCATTCAATGGTTGTGAAGAAGATGTACTGTATATTCATTGTTCCAGTAAGTCTGTGTTTGTATATGCAGATGCATGCAAAGCATAGTCCAATTTTAATCTATGAGGATGTGGAATGGTTCCAATCTAACACTAAAGCATAGATTAGCAATACGAACAGGACAGGAACAAGCCTGAGGCAAATGCAGTTATTTTTCCCCTTCCCTTCTCTTTCTCTCATTCTCTGAGAGATCAAAACCTCAAATCACTGTTGCAATAAAACATTGTTTTCCTACAAATCAGGGCTGCAAACATTACAAAGGAACTGTAGTTTGCCCAAATCACCCTTTATTAGATTTTGATGATATGAGAAAGTTTTGATGATACTCTTCTTATCTCAGTACTGGGCAGAGGGAGGGTGCCCAAACTTGTTCAGAACTATGGTTTCCATTATATTTGAATGTTGCTTATCTTCCAGTTTATCTCCCTGAAAGAACAATTGTAGAGAAATCTGGTTGGATTTATCCTTTCCATGTAGAGAAAAATTGTTTTTCACAGTATCAGCTGAGTCAGTATACAATTACAATCTTATTGATGAAATGTTAGCCTATAAACTATTAAAACAACCAATTAAATACATTTAAAATTTAAAGTACTGGCAAACAGTTTCTGCTTAGATTGGAAGTTATATGGATGCCATATGTTTATTTTAGGCTTAGGATAGGAAATATCTGTGGTTTTATACATATCACTGTGTGGTAACTGTTGGCATATGCTGACTGTTTAATCACTGCTGCTCTATAGCAGCTGATCTCTTTGCCCTTCCTTCATTTGTGATTTATATTTACTTTCATTAGACTTGCTTAGCACATTAATCACTTTTATGTTCTTTTCTATTAAACTTAATATATAAATGTACAGAAATAAAGTCAATAAAAATGTAAATGGCAATGTTTATACTTTATGGTTTTCTTAGTTCTGTATATCGATGTAGGCAGGTAGATAGGTGGACATCCTTGGTAGGGTCATATATTAATATAGGACATGCAAGAGACTGTTGCAGAGGTAAATATTAATTCTTGGTGTACTGTATGTTTCATTTGCCTGTTTTGCAGAACAGTGAGCACAGCAGCTACTTTGAATGCCTACTTTTGCATTCACAGAAATTGCTTTATATATTAGGTTGCTTGATTTATCTCATAACTATATATTTCACTATTGTATAAAACTGTTGTGAAATCTTAATTTCTTATTTATTTCTTCATGTATAGTATATAGTTATGCCCACCCATTACAAATGTGTTAAATATTGTTTTTCACCATAATCATTTATCTGGAATAGTAATCATCTGCGACTCCATATTTGATAAACACATATTAAAAAGCGCAACAATTTCCTCAGCAAGGATAAAATCTTGATATCCAGTATATCCAGCACAACCTTATGCATGTTTACTCTGAAGTAAGTCCTGGTGCTTTCATTTGCCCTCCTCTGCATGCATTCTTAGATATATAACTTTTCAATAGTGCTTTCACACTACAAGAAATTCACACTAGAAGAAATTTCGCTCAGTTATCAGTTATTGCTCTTTTAAAATGTATATAATGTGTAACCATTCATTGTGGATTCAGAATTGTAATTCAATTTTCAATTTAAGTACATTTATTGTATAGACTAAAAATTGTTTCCTGCAAGTTTTATGACCAAAAATGTAAGTGCATATGATTTTTTAAATAATCAGTTGGTATGGTGACAGTAGAGATTATCATTTTAGAAACATGATGTTCTACATGGTGAACAGAAATTAAACATTTTAGACATGATACAAAATGACAAAAATGGGGAGAAAAGCTAAAGCAAGTGCAAAGCAGCTATAATTTCATTGGCTGATGGATTAACCCAGATTGGTCTTCCCCTTGGAAAAACAGGGGGTGTGGCCTTCAGTGACCATAATGCTCTTGTGTTTACTGTTTACTCTTTTGATCCTATCAATATAGTGTCCTCAGAATAGTCCTTCAACTTTATTTTTCTTCAAAAAAAACCAAAAACACATTTCCACAGAATATAGTCACCTGAAAATTTGAGCAGTTCTATTGAAGATATATACAATAAGGTACATTATAGTAGCCTATTGTATATATTAATAGAGTAGGGCTATTGTATATATTGATAGAGTAGGGCTTATTCCTTTAATGTAAATATGAGCACATGATGTTGTGGAAGGATGGTTTGAAACTGGAGAGAGAGAGAGGCATTCACATAGTTGCTAGATGGATAGCCTTATGCATTACAGAAGAGGAGGAGGAGGAGGAGGAGGCACAAGTATTTACTATAATTTATAGTCTGTTTCTATCCCTCTGCCCTTATAGTCCTATTTCCTTCAAATTCTTTTTTATGAATCTCATCCTAGTTCTGTTCACCTTCTCACAAGACACCAAACAACTATAGGCCATATGATGCAAGCAAATTAATTAAATTCATCCAATATGTGTAATTTGTTCCAGCTGCGAATCTGGGTTTTGTGGTTATGGCAACTATTTTCAGGATAAAGAGTATCCTGAGGGCAGCAATGTCAATTGATTCAGCAGCAGAAAGCAGGGATAGGAAGCACCAAGTTTTGAGAACAGGGAAAAAGAATGACAAACATTAGCCATGTGGCTAGAAGTGTCATCTCCTCTTACAATTAATGTAATTGAATTCTGTCAGACACATCTAGCCATGACAGCCTCTCCAGTACTATGACATAAGAAAGTATGCCAGTTTTCCTTGCTTCTATGCCCATGGAATTACAAAAAGGCCTCAGAGATTGGTTGATCTACACATAGGCCCATTTTTGTAGCAGCCCCATATTTGTAGAATTATTTCACCCCAAATCTCCAGTTGGTCCTTCAGTTGTGGAAGTTAATGAATTTGGAAATCCTTCCCTTTATTCTCTGTATTGATCTTACTGCTATGCCGCTAATATTATATTTTTGTTCTTGTGTAAGGGCATGAACAAAAAGTTAGAGTAAAAATATATTAAATAAATGCCACATATCATAACTTTCACTACAGAAGTAAAGACTGAAAAGAAACAATCTGAAAAGGGGCCCTAAAAGTATCCAAATAATCTAAGGATGACATGAAAGTGCTTCAGAAGATTCTACCTTCTCACCATCTTACCATTTGTGCCTGTTTTTCAAACTTTTTTTTCTGTGCTGCAATCAGAAAGGCTTTAAAAGGAAGGCAGAAACTTCTTTAATAACTGGATTCTTTTTCCTTGTTGCTAGTTTTAACCTACAGCACTATGTGAGCCATATGACTCCTACGAGCCAGAGATATGACAAATGCACTGTGACATTTTCAGAACAAACCACATTATTGTCCTCTGAGTACTAATTTTACCAGCAAAACGATAGTGCTGCTGCAGAATAGCTAAACAAAAATATGATGCCACATTACAGGCTTATATCAAAGATTTCTATGGTATTATTTTGCAACCATGTAAAGCAGGAAAAACTGTTCTTTTTATAAGAACAGTTTCTCTGCTATGTGATTTGTGACGCCAGACAACAAGCTGTTCCATGCACCACATCAGCACCAATAACAATTCAGAATCAATGTGGGTGTTAATGACATTGTGAGTAGAAAAATACAGGGGCTGAGATCCAAATCTCACAACAGCCTTCCTACACTTAACACCAGCTCTGCAAATGGCATATCCTTGGACTGATTCCAAAAAACTCACAAGATGAACTTTATTTGACTTTGTGATACATTACCATGTATCCCCAGAAATCTCTCAGACAGAGTCCTATGTGTGTATTTTTCTGAGGAAGCGTCAGCCAGTGTGTTCTGCCTACCCTGAAGAGCACAATTGTTTAACACTTTGTCTGACAGTTAGTGCTGGTTGTATCAACACACCAGGGTACGTCTTTTATAATTTAGTTTGAATGGATTTTTGACCCATGAATCAATGAGCCCTTTAGAGGGTGAGTAATATTTGCTTCCTGAAAAGCTGTACAATAGCAACAAGGTCACAGTTTACTGTCAGTTTTTAAATAAAAAAATTTACACTTGGGGCACTTAACATATTTTGACAAGGTGACCCACAATTATCCATTAGGGTTGTATTTGTCTAAGCCCCTCTGCACTGCGATGCAAGGACTAGGAAATAGTTCATTGATGTCCCACTTGGGGGTGGGGAATAAGGCAAGTGGGACTAGTCCAAGGTCTTTCACAGCAAGAATACATCCAGCTATTGCTGTATTGATTAAACATTTGGGTAGTTAATCAACACAGCCAAACCCTTTTAACCTGCCATATGCTGTATTCAAAAGAAAGGTCTATTAAAATGAATCATGAAGATGCATTTTTTATCTCACATATCACTGGAAAAAAAATATGTATTTGACAAACTCTGATGATCAAAAAATACCCTGAGTTAAAGCATGTTCCTGATGTGAATACTGTCATTGTGTAAACCTGTGTATTTTTTTCTACCAACATTTACATTTCCCTGGAAACCAAAGCATTTTTTACAGTAATAGAATAAGGGCCATAGAAGGAATAATAAAAGATGCCAGTCTGGTCCTATTCCAGATGGTCTAAAATCTCCATATGGATAAAGTCAGGGAAATTTGTGGCCCATTTTGGATAAGTGTGGAAGCCTGCTTTTTAATTTGCCATTTGCAAAAACCACTACAAGAAAAAATGCAGTGCGGTTAAGTGGTACGTGTTTATTATCACTGTGTCTTTCTACATGAAAAGGTATGGGGAGTCAAAACTAAATATAAATGGTGTCTATGTTGGCAGGACACTTTGGGACCATGGATATTAGGGACAATGCATTCCGTAGTTGTATCTTCATCATCATCATCATCATCATCCAAATACTAAGATCCCATTTTTACTTCACTGACAGAAGGGCAGAAGAAATGTTTACATATTGTATTTTTCCACCTGAGTCCATGGTGCCCCATAAAAATCCATCCTAGCATATTATAGATCCTCCAGTATTTGTTTGTTTATATATTTATTCGTTCATTTAATTTAAATAGCCACCCATCTCACATATAGGTGGTCCTCAGCTAATGACCTCTCATACAGCAACCATCCGAACTTACAATGGTGCTGAACAAGTGGTACTTATGACCAGTCCTCAAAGTTCCAGTCATCGCAGCATCCCCAGGGTCACAATCTGGGCACTCATAAACCAGCCCACATTTCCAACCATTGCTGCATCCCGCAGTCACGTGATCACAATTTGCAACCTTCCCTGCCAGCTTCCCACAAGCAAAGTCAATGGGGAAGCTGGCAGGAAGTTGGAAATTGTGGTCACGTGAGGTCCTTGCTTAATGACCCATGGTGATTCACTTAATGACAGCAACTGTTAAGTGGCATGGTCGCAAGATGTCACGATTTATGACTGCTTTGCTTAGTGACAGAAATTCCACTCCCAATTACTGTTGTTAAGCAACGACTGCCTGTATGTGACTCTGGGTGGCTCACAAGTTAAAACACACCAAAAACAAAACAAAAAACCAAAATTATACCACAAAAACCATTAAATACCATTAAAAGTATTAAAACCACAAAAAACAATCTGTGAGAGTGAAATCCAACTTACTAACAATATAGCCATTTAGCATGTTCAGCACCAACATTACTAGATTCCCTGGCAAGATGGCAACACCAAGTCTAAAGGCCAGAAAGGTAGGTTCCAATCTAAGTTCCAGGGGAATGGTGTTCCAGTATAATATATTGGAGCATGCAAAGGAAATGAGGGAATAAACAAAAACCCTCTTTCTGCTTCTGCCAGAAGGAGCATCTGCTTAACGAAAGACCCTTCTACAATGTAACTGTATCCTTCTATGTGGAAAGTCCATCTGGAGTCCAAACCTATACTATGTACTGAAGAATCCTCAATAATAGTATTGCACCACTGACCTCCAACATCGTACATGCAGGTTAAAACACTATTTGAAAGACCACATTTTCTTTTATGTACCTGCCAAAACTCTGAGATCTTTGGAGAGCCACTTCTCTCAGCCCCAGTCCCGTCAAAGGGTGTTTGATAAGGACATGAGACTGTTTTTCCTTAAAAGTTGCTCCCAGCCTTTGGAACTCTCTGCCAAGGCAGGACAAGCTATCTCTGTGCTGTAATATTTCTGTAACAAATATAAACTTTTTTTATTCAGGCAGACCCTTGATGTGTACACCGATTTCTTACGAGCCTGTAATGATTGTTCATTTGTGTTTTTAATTTGAACACCATTCTATTGTTGAAGAGTAGAATATGAAATTAACACATATATAAATACAACCTCAAGGCTTCTTCTCCCTTTTTCAAGACCGAAATCCTCAAAGCACATTTTGAAAGAAACAAGGTAGGGAAAGTAGCTTCTGAATCTCTTTCCAACCCTTTATTAGGGGTGGCCACGCAAGGTATCTATGGTTTCTTCCATTTAGCAAAGTAATGTGTTGCATCTGTATAAGTGGGTGTGTTTCCATTGTCTCCTTATGTTGTGTGTTTTTGGATATGTGCACACACGGAAAACCCACTGCAGGCTGCACACACTCCATTCTGGGTCCCATTCTGTTCAGTTTTCTAAGAGTTATTTCCTTGATAGTCATATAGATAGACATGCAGACAAAATCCCAACCCCCTTTGCATAATTTCCTGCTAACTAACTTTCTACTGAGACTGGAAAGAATAAAAAGAGAACTAAGAAAACTAAAGAATGACATAAGCAGAAACAGCAGGGAAAAATAATTGTTCTTCTACCTGAGGGCTCTCAGAGTGGTACAAACAAACACCTGGCAAAAGGAATGTCTGTTGTTGCCTGAAGCCAGAAGAGAGACAGCCCAGTTTCCTGAGAGGGAGACAGTGTGAGAAAGTTCTGTAATATGGACACTGCTGTTGAGATATGACATACTTCAACCAAATCCACAAATACTTATAAAGTTCATTGTGTTTGTGTGTCCATTCAGACCTAAAACATGCTGTTTTGTACGCTCTTTGTAATTTACAACTGCTATTTAACCCATGGCAAAGGAATCAGGTGGGGAACGAAGTTTAGTGTATCCCTAGAGAGGCATCTGTGGGTGTACTGGTGCCCACTCGCTCTGCATTAGGGACCCATGAAGCTGACAAATCCATCTTTCCATAATTATGTATTAAAAAGGACCAGACAATTGTTTGAATTGAAAAGACATTAGCAGACTTTGCTAGCCAGACCATTCCAGAATTGGAGGCTACCACTCAAAAGGCCTCCTTTTGTTGTCATCCTCTATTCTTCAGAAGGAGAACCTAACAAAGAAGGATCTCAGCTAAAGGCACAGATAAATATATATGGGAAGAATTGCTTCCTAATCTATGCGAGGTTTTATAGATCAAAGCCAGCTCTGCGTAAATGAACCAGACATTAGTGGAGATAAACAATATTCAGCACAATGCATTCAGAGCGATCTTGCTGCATATTCTGCGTTAGCTGAAGTTTTTCAATATTGTCTGACTTTCCCATGTACAGTGCATTACTGTAGCTAAAATGGAAGAGCATTCATTTCATCAATGAATTAAATTATTTTTGTCCATTAATAAACAGACTCAACATTTCACCATGCTGCTGATAAATTAGTATTTTAAAAGCAAGACAACTAATTCACACAAACCAATAAACTATCAATCTGAGAAGATACTTATTCCTGTATTCAGATGTACTGTATCAATGATACGCAAGCATTTTTTCTGGGGAGATAATGTCCAAATTTAACTTCTATTAGCTGTGAGAACACAGAGCAACATGATCATGTTCGTGAACATTTGAAAGTCATTTGCTTTTTTGTTTTTAACATGTGTTTACTATTTTAGATTCATCTTACTAGAGATAGAAATCTTAAGATGTTGGTTCTTTTTCGCACAGTTTTAGAGTTCAGCGCACAGCGACAACTCTGAGGGGAGATTTCACACATGTATGGAAAATGAGGCATTTTTGCAGTAAAGTTGCAAAGTGTGAAAGAATTCTTGTTTTATCTGCCTTACTGTGTTTATGAGTAATTTTGCCTGGAAGTAAATTGACGAGTTGTCAATGAATAATAGGCAGTGCTTCAGCTAGGCTTTTCACAGGTTTGAATGCCTTTGGGCAAAAGGGCTAAATCTGCAATCTAGCATATGGAATAAGAGAAAAAAGTGGCAATGGGATGAGAGAGATTTACTGAAAAAATTCTGTGGCTGCTGATCTCTAACAATCCATTTGGCATGGCATTTATGAATCCATGTTAAAACGGTCTTGCCTCAGAATCTGGAAAAGAGGTTTCTGTTTTCCTTATGATGACCCAATTTTTTTTGTACCTTGAACACTGTTGGTTTGTGTCTTAACCTAAATCTGTAATAATACAGCTCAATGGGATGGAGGGGGATACCCTACTCTACCTTTTTGTCGCACTTCAATATCAGTTCCATAATTGTTCTAATTAGCATGCTATTGATCTAGTTCTCTCTGCCCTCTTGAGGTGTTAAGCCTGTTGCACACTTTCTAGAGTCAGTAAATTAATTTCATAGGCACATTAGCCAAGCACGAGGGTCTCCTATTATGTGAGATCTCATTTGTCAAGAGGTTCTGATGCTCAAGAGTAAAAAAGTGGTTTCCAAAAACTTTATAAACATGGTTCAGGTGTGAATGCTACACGAACAGAGCAGAAATAGAACAGATTCTAAAACATGAAATTCAACCTTTTTTAAAGGGTGTACCAATGGGTAGAAAGAAAATCAACATAATTTATTTGTGGGCAAAAGAAAACTTTTTCCCCGTTAATGGGATAATCAAGGATAAGTTACATTATATTTCTGCCACTCCATATAGGCACATGAGAAAGCCAGTTTGGTGTGGTGCTTAGGGCATCAGGCTAGAAACCAGGAGATTGAGTTCTAGTCCCACCTGAGGCACAAAGCCAGCTGGGTGACCTTGGGCCAGTCACTCACTCTCGGCCCTAGGAAAGAGGCAATGGCCAACCATTTCTGAAACCTTGCCAAGAAAACTGCAGGGGCTTGTCCAGGCAGTAGGCAATAGTCAACAATGACTCGAAGGCGCGCACACACACACACACACACACACAGCTTTGTCAAGAATCAGTTATATAGTTCTGGCCATTATTTTTCTACGAAATATGTAAGTGATACAAAATTGATTAGTCTTGTTACCACCATTGATTAACACACATTGTTACTGGTTTTTGATGGCAGTGCCTTATATGATACAAAATGGTTAGACTATTTAATTCACCTAAGTTCAACTGTGAATAATGAGGTAGAGAAATTAAACATAGTGCATAAATAATGATATGAGCCCTGCTCCAATATTATCCTGAAGCCACTGGGTTAAAAATGGAAATAGAACAAGAGGAAAGATAAAAGTCCTGCCCCCAAATTGCCTCCCCCACATACTTATCAGGCCTTATCATGGATGCTTGTGCACATTTTTTAGCTGACCATGTCAGAGGGGCCTCCTGAAATGAAAAATGCAGGTACAAACCTTTCAATTGTTGTGGTGAACATCCACCTGATTTTCTAGAATTTCAAAAATCTACTTGTAATCTGAAACAAACAAACCAACAAAAAACAACCCTCAGATTTGACACTTACAGCAAATTGTCTTCTTTTTCAAAGCCACAAAATAGAAAAATGTTCCTTTGTGTTTTGTGGACATTTGTGTACAGAAGTTCCACACAGCACTAACTTGCTTGGAAATAAGTTTTAAATCTATTACTTCCTGATGTTGAGATGATATACTTACACATACATGGAAATTAGGAAACAGGCTATAACATAAGATCCTGATGCATTATGGTACCCTAATTGCATGAAACAGTCAACTCTCTTCCTTTTACTTCTTCTTTTTTCTGTGTGACATTTGACAACTTCTCAAATATAACAGAAAGACCTGCCTTGTTACAGTTGTTTTCTTATGCCTTAGCTAAGTTTTCCTTAATTATTTCTCCAATTCTGTCAAGCAGTGTTATTGCCCCGCCAGTTTAAAGGTTAAACAAAGCACCAAATCTGTCAAAGTGAGTGAAACCAACTGGTGAAGAGCTATCAGAAAGTAATCAGTGCTAATAGGTACATAATGGCCAACCGAGAGCTGTTTGCACTCAGATACATCAAGCAGATAGAACTTCTCCAAAGTCAGAGACTAGTGAAACATGGAGCATACCTAGCATTATGGGGTTAAGGAACATACTTTAACACAGAGGCAAGGGGGAAGACTTGCACTGAACACAAGCGTCTTCAATAATTGTGGCTTTTCTTATGGTTGACTCAACATTTTAGAATTGATCAGCAAAATTCATTTGTTGGACTAAGTGTTTCCAAAGACTTGAAACAGATCCACTTAAGGAACTGGCTTAAAAGGAAACTGAATGTGTGGTTTTAAAAATCCTTTCGAACATAAGTGGCTCAATAGTGGTACATAGTGACTATACTCAAAACATAAATACTAATACCTTTTTTTATATTTACAAATCTTTCTGAGAGAAGTTTTCACTCAATTAATCAACATGGCAATATCATAATGACCCGTCCGCACCAATACTTCAATGATAGCAGCAAGAGTCTACTTTAATTAAGTCCATAGCAATACCCAACCTGGTGGTGCAAATAAACAAAGACAAAGTGGGGCATATCAGCACCCACACTGTTTGTAGCTCAGAGGACCTGATTTCCATTATTATTATTATTATTATTATTATTATTATTATTATTATTATTATTTAAATTTATATGCCACCTGACTCCCAACAACTCTGGGCAGTTTTCCATTGTTAAAATTTAAAAACAAAGAACAATAGGGAAAAAAACATAAAAACAGCACTAGACAGAAAAACAATGATGGCAAAGAAAATAAACCCAGAAGAAAACAGAAAAGAAGAAAAAGGAAGAAAGGGGCATCAGAATGGTTTGTTGAGCAACAAAAAGCTGGTTGCCCTAAGCAGACAATCTTTCTAACCATCTCCTTCAGAGTACCATTTGTGATGTGCCCTATATAGAGTGTTATATGAAGTATTTTAAGATTGAAGCCAATTTGGGAAATTAAAAAGTTAATTTTGCTAGCAAAAAAAGGTATGTCTAAGATCATAATGCTTTCCCCTGAATTATGTATCACCACTGGAGGATTTGAAGTTCCCTGAGGAGAAATATACCCTTAGAAACAGTGAAGTTCACAAGGCTTTCCTGGTCCAAGGAAGACTTCGCTTCCTCAGGATGGAAAGTATCCACACTGATTCTGAGGAGGAAGCTGTAATCAATTCTACATAGTGTTAATGAATGTCAAGTTCAGTTGAGGTCTAGTGATTAAGATCCTGAGTTAGAAATGGGGAGACCCAGGTACAAGTCCATCCTCAACAATGGAAGATCACTGGACCAGAGATTCTATATCAGCCACGGCCTCCACTTCACAGAGTAGCTGTGGGATAAAATTGGAGGATGAAGTGCCACGTAGTCTCCCTAGAGTTCAAGATTATAAGTCTAATAAAGTGAATGCTGCATAAGGAGCAGAAAGCAGGAATAAAGAGTTACTTGTGATTAAGATTTGCAAATACCTCTCTGATGCCATGCAGTTGAGCCTTGATAGGGCTTGGAGAATTCAGGATTTAAAGCCTACAATTCTAGGCTTCTGCTTGCAAGCCATGTCTCCAAACCAGCCTCTGCCATTTGCTTCATTTGCTGAAACATTGGGAACTGATCTTTGGCTGGCTATGGGTCCTGGTTTTGAACATCTGATTATGTTCTTCTAAAAGAGGACATTGATGTCAAACTTTTACTGGAGGTGGCACCTCATTATCTGGGATCTGTGGTGGCAGATATCTGAAGGTATCAGCATTAGAAATTGTTTTCCTGCCTTATAGACTAATAGATTATGACTGAGCAAAACATTCCAGGATTTATGTGGTAACATAATTAAAGGCTTAGGCTTATCTTTAAAAAAATAACACTGAAAGAAGCTTATAAACAGTACACATTTTAAATAAGCAACTGTAGAAATAATTGTGTATGGTTATATGATAACAGCAAGAGCTTGTTGAAGAATTTGTGTATAGTGATGTTCTAACAGAAGAGAAACTTGGCATCCTGGAAGCTTGGCATTCAGACAAATCAGCCATCAATAGAGACATAGAAATAAACCATATTTACACACCACTCAAAAGAGACAATAAAAAAGAAGAAGAAAAAGGCCAGAATACATCCTCTCCAGCAGCCAACACCCAGATAAGCAGGGATTAACACCAGGCAAAAAATCAAGCAGAAAACAATACCCTAATCAAGGAACTACCAAGGAGAAAACCACAACCCCAGCAAAACTAGCAGGGAAAGCTACTGTATGAAACCCCACATTCACTCACACTGATGATATTACCTAGCCAGGTAATGAAACGTCTGCAAGCAAACAACCAAGCTCAGAGAGCACCAGGGATAGTGATCCATCTATAGTGATGTTCAATTGATGATAGAGGTGTTATGTAATAAGCAATTTGTGCTTCAGTGTCATCTGATAATTTGTAGCTAAGCACAGTTCCAGCATCATAAAGCAAACTGCTAATGGTAAGAAGCATTAGTTCCTGTTCAACATAATGTACAGAATAGGTCCAACAATTTATTGATATTCTGCAAAACATTCTCCCATTGGTGAGTCTAATTTCAAGGAATTCTCATTCCCCATATATTTCTTTTGCAGGAAATTCTGGATTTCTAGGGTGCACAATGGACTCCCTAAATATGTATCTTGTTTTGGATGTGTGAATTCCAGAAGCATAATGTGGTAGCCTGAGTGTTAATACTACTCTTTAACAAATCAAAGTGTGTGGATAGCAAGGCAAATTTGGTCATCACATACAGCAAGTAAGGATAAATCATCTTGTCACCAGTTGTCTTTTATTTTGCTTCTAGAACTTTCTACCAAAAAAAGATCCACCTTCTACCAAAAACCCCCCCACCTCTGATATGAGGAAAATATTCTTTGCCAACAATTGCAGTTCAGATCTCAGATATTAATTACGCACGGCTTATACGCTAGCACCTTGCATCACATGGTTTTACTTAGCATCTACTTAATGGTTGGCATCTTTTGCCCTAATGTCAGAAAATGTATCATAGATTCCTGTATTTTGAGACTGTATGTGCCATTTTACCTTTCTAAGTCAAGTTGATAAAGAATCCTAAGTCCTTTCTTGTTCCATATATTGCTCTCTATACAAATTGACTTCTTCTATGAAACTGTTAGAATATTACTATTATTTTATTTATATAGGACTTTGTTGCTTTATAATCTTAGTTGCATTTGCCCTTGAAACTGGTCATTAGATTAGGTCATTACAATCCATATTTTATAATCCAGATATTGTGGCTAAATCTAAGGTCATACTATGTATTCATGGCAGAGGAAACATCTGAATCTAAATCTGCATTCAGTGCTGAAATCTAGATTGGGTCTCAAAAATAATATAAGGATGCCTTTATTTTCTACATTGCACTTAACATTGTTTTGGGAAATGTATGATAATCTTCATTAGTATAAAGAATAAATGGTGTAAAATAATAAAAATCAAAAGAAATGTCTAGAAAACTATTACTGTCCTTATATTGATGAAAAACTGAAATACAGGCATGTATGGAATTAAATAGCATAGTGTATCTAACTGCATTTTTCAAAAAAGCACTGGCTTTCATTGGCACAGAATCTTAATTATTTGTGTAACCATATTCAGCTCTAATTCCAGAAAGATACACTCAAAATATCATAATCTTTAACACTTATTTACACCTATTCTGATATGTTGTTAGTGTTGGAATTATTGGGGATCAACTCAGCATTGTCTCATAAGCATAAGGGGGGTCGCTCTAGCAAAACGCATCTCTATTGTGCTTGTGGGATGTCACATGGGTTACTTGATTTCCACTTTCTCCTTCTTCTTGGGCTTGGGGATTAACAGTCTCCATTACCTCATGTGCAGACATGCAAGCAGGAGGTGCTGCAGGAATGCAGCCCTCCCCCAACCATCTTCTGCTACCAAAGAACCAGTGATGATTAAGTGCTTTCTACTATGAACTTACCTGTATCAAGATCTACTGAATAAAAGTAAGTTATCTCTATTTTTTCTTCATCTAACTACTGTGTGAAGAGTGAATTTATTTCTGAACATAATTAAGCTTAATGTGCAAGTTCCTTTTTTGGTTCACACTTCTACTCTGCAAGATTGCTGTTAGCTGCTTGGAGTTCTTTTGTTAACCTTTAAAAACTCCATCAGTTAGCACATTATCCTTAGATCAGAGCACTAGCTATCTAGACTGAAAGTCCAACTTTGAGCTAGGAAAGAAGTAATATGATCATGGAGCTTTGAAAATCTGTTTGCTTCATGTAATGCAGTTTGTTTTTGTTCCTTTTCAAAATCTAGCCTATTCAGGAAGGCCCAGCGGCAGTAGACACACAATTCTATGTATTCATTGCCTGTGGACAATGGACTGCAGCAGATATGTTAACAAGCAGCCCTTCAACAAATGATAGGAAGTTAATGGGATGCCACAGCTAATTGAAACCACTGGATAATTTGGGAAAACAGAGCAGAATTGCTCAAAGCAGGTCTATCTGTCTTGGAAGATGTCTGCCCTCTGCTTGCAGAGTATGTCACAGTCACCTTACAAATCACCAGGATCTGTTTTTGAAATATATTTCTCATATACAGCATAGCACTTAAAACAATACAGATGTCACTTGGGGCACTGGAGCATGCCAGGCCACTGGGGTTAGGACTGACTCAGAGGAAAGAGCAAATCAACAGCGTAACTTTCGTGCTGCACCTGGCTTTCCCTTGGCCATGTTTTGACCAGGCTTGACCTTGTTTAGTTTGTGAGAGCTGATGAGGTCAAAGCCCAGGGTGGTATGAATGTTTCCAGAGAAATCATTCACAACTGTAGCAAAGAGAATTTAATGACTGTTGCAAAACTAGAACTGGAACTGTATATGGGGGGAGGGGGGACGGGACCAAGAAGTATATCTAGGAAACAAAGGAATCAAACAACAGTTTAAAATAATGGAAGGCAACTTTTGTTCTTGTTATCTGTACTTAATTATTCTTTCTATTTAAAAATATATATTGATTTCTGATGTGCCTTTATTCATCATTTTGGATATCATTCAAATGATGTGACTTTCCAACACATTTATGTCTTTTGCTATTTTCTAGGAGGACCATAGCAAACTACTTTATCTCCTATCAGACCAGTGATATACCTCATTCAGTGTTGTTTACACAGTCTGACTTCATAATTTGCCCTACCACATAACGTGGGCTTAAAAACTGCAACTGATGGGCATCCGAGGGAGGGAGGGAGGGAGGGAGGAAGGGGGTGGAGAAAAAAGTAAAAAAGGAAGAGGGGTGCAATTGCTCAGTTGTGGCCACCGTGTTGCCTTGTTTATCACCATCCCACAGACATCCCTGCTGTGATTGCTTTAGTAAGTTGACAAAATAGTTCTTCAGAATAATTTTCAAATGTACATTGCCCAAATTCCCTGCAGCCACATCTATTTAAGCACACACTACTAAAATTCCTAATTTTTCAGAGAAATCAGTCACTGTACATAAAATGTGTACCATGCTGAGTGTTACCCAAAGAGTCTGAGTAACAGCAGCAACCACTAAGCAGAATCTGGGTCTGTAGTTCAATAGTGGTTTGCATGCAAAACATGCCTTGAGTCTGCACAGGGCCAGAAAGCTCCTGCTTGAAGCCCTAAAGAGCTTCTGTTAGTCAGAGTTGACAATATTGCACTAAGTGGACCATTAGCCTGCTTCAGTATAACATAGTTTTCTAAGCTTGAAGCATTTATCTTTGGAATAGTGCACCATTAGGTGGTTCCAGAAACTGCCAGTATCTTCTCCTGCTATTATGCTGACAAGATTGATAATTCAGACTCACTTTTTGTTTTCTACTGTACTGCTGGCACAAGTTGAGACAATTCTGAATGCAGGTACTCAATTTGATTAGTATCTAACCACAACTACTTTCAGTAACTTTGGAGAGAGAAAAGTTATGTTATATTGTGATTATTGTTGTCAGAATGCTTTTATGACAAATGGCTTTTTCAAAAGGCAAATTAATTTTTCCTTCCCATATCAGATTTGGCTGAAAATTTGGCTGACTCTTTCTTATAATTTGGCTGAAAATCAGGGCTATCCAAAAATAAGGAAGCATCTTTTTCTTAACTGGTTTAATACTTTATCCACCACCTTTCCATTCAACATGATGATCAAGATAGCTATCAAAACAAGTGTGATTATTTTAACTACCTATATATTTTTTAAAATTAATGAATTTCACAACATGTTAAATACAATTACTTTACAACTAAATGAAAAAAAAAGGTTCTTAAAAAATTGACAAGAATTTTTGTTCAGAAACATCCACAATTTATTAAATGATGAATGGGTTAATATAAAATTATATAAGACCAATGCTCCTAGACTTTCTCCCAACAAAAGACTCAAAACTAGATATATTCACCAAATACACTTAGTCACGTTGAGTGTCTGGCATAGATATGCATGCCACCAACATTCTTCTATCCCATAAAACAGTTTAATCACAGACACTAGTTCCTCTGGGAGAAATGTGAAAAGAATGGTCACCATCCATTCCAAGTTACTGCTAACTAGAATCCAGATTACTTGCTGGATTAAAATTCTGGTTCATATCAGCAGGAAATGGTGGCCTTACTTAAGGAGCAATATGGGATGGGGCTCAGGAGCTATCCCTAACTTTCATTTCTTTAAATATGAGTTTTTGATTTCCCCTTTACTTTTTGTGCCAGATTAGGGGGCTCCTGTTTTAGACCAGATTTAAATATATCAATCAAATAGCCAGCTATGCATAAAAATACTCTGAATATTTTCTGTAAAGATGTTAGGATTCTGGAGCTGGGCAGAATTCTGGATTATGATTCTGGAGCTGGGCAGCTAACAAATATAAATCAATCAATCAATCAATCTAATTTAAAACCAATTAAAAGTTAGTGGAAAAATTTGAATCTTGAGGTCACAGAATATTTACATGGTTCATAATATGGGAGTGCAACAGAAAAATTATATCATGTAAAGTCAATTAAATTGCCTTCTAATTCAGAACATTTTAGATACTTTCTTGTAACAAAAGTTAATGCTGAAAGAGGTTTCCATATATTTACTTGAATCAATAATTTTACAGGAAATTATTCACCATGATCAATGTGGATTTCTACCTAAAAGACAATTAAAAGACAACATAAGAATTGTGTTAGATATCATAGAATATTTACAATATCATAATGAATGTCAGATGGCCCTTATTTTTTTAGATGCAGATAATTTGAAAATTTTGATAATATGAATTGGATTTTTATGTTTAAGGTTTTGGAAAGTATGGAATTTGGAGAATCTTTTATAAAGGGAATTAAGTCAATTTATACGTCCCAAAGGGCTAATATTATTGTGAGCGATGAACTGACTGAAGCATGTAAGAAAAAGGAACAAGGCAAGGATGTCCTTTATCACCTTTGTTGTTTATTTTAGTGTTCAAGGTTTTTAACAGGGACATCAGAAGGGATGAACAAATAAAAGGCTTAAAGATTAAACAGGAGGTCTTTAAGTTAAGAGCATTTGCTGAGGATCTAGTCTTGATACTACAAGATCCTTTGGACTCAGCTGAATATTTGATGAAAAAATTGAAAGAATTTGGGTTGTTAGCAGGTTTAAAAGTAAATAAACAAAAAACAAAAATGTTAATTAAAAATATGACACTGAATAATCAAGAATTGTTGATGAGAAAGACAGTTTTTAAGAGTGGAAAAAAAAGATTAGATATTTGGGAGTGATTTTGTCAACTAAAAATAGTGTGTTGTTTCAAAATAACTACAGTAAAATTTGGAATGAAGTTAAAAAGACCTGATAAGATGGGAAAAATTACACTTGTCACTTATGGGGAGAATTTCTGTAATCAAGATTGCCTAGGATGTTGTTCCTTTTTCAGATGATACCAATTCTCCCAACACATATAATATTTAAACAATGGCAAAAAGATATTTCAAAGTTTATTTGGCAAGGTAAAAAACCAAGAATTAAGTATAAACTGTTACGGGATGCTAAGGAACGAGGAGGTCTGGGGTTGCTGGATTTAAAATTATATTTTGAGACATGGTGTTTCCTGTGGATGAGGGATTGGATAACCTTAGAGAATAGAAAATAGTTACAACTTGAAGGTCATGAGTTAAGATTTGGATGGCATGCCTACCTGTGGTATCACAAAGTTAAGGCACATAAGGAGTTTAAAAATCATTACATTAGGAAGGCTATATTACGGATTTGGGATAAATACTAAGCTAGACTGTCACATCATTTACCTCTGTGGTTATCACCCTAGGAAGCATTTGCTGGAAGAGAAAATGTGGGAGAAACAAAGTGGTTAAAATATAAAGATTTATTAAATTTTGAAGAAGGCAAACCTATGTTTAAGACAAGAGAAAAATTAGAGATAGATGGTCTTTCATGTCACTGGTTTATTTACATGCAATTATTTAAACATTTTAAGTTGGATAAAAAGAATTATAGATTTGTAAATGAAATAACTTGCCTTGAGACTCAACTTTGTATGAATTATGAATGTATTATTACCAAATTGTATAAGATGCTATTGCAAATGAATTTGGAGGATGAACAAATCAAGGAGTGTAGGGTTAAATGGGCTAGAAATTTTGGGTATAATATTATGATGGAACAGTGGGAAAATGTGAGCAAAAGGTTTAAAATTTATGTTAAATTATAATTTAAAGGAAAAAATTTATTAAATGATGTACCACTGCTACCTAACACCTGACAAGTTATTGAAAATGTTTAAGAATGTAACAAAAGTTTGCTGGAAATATTCACAGGGAGAAGGAACTTTTTACTACCTCTGGTGGATGTGTGAAAAAGCAAAGAAATTTTGGGACCAGATATATACTGTTATTCAAAAAATTCTTAATATAAATATTTTTAAAAAAACAGAACTGTTCGTATTAGGTTTGATGGAGGAAGAATTGGAGAAACAACATGGAAATTTGCTTCTGTATATGAGTACTGCTGCATGAATACTGTATGCTCAACGGTGGAAGGAACCACAAATACCAACAACAGAAGAATGGATAATTAAATTAATGGGCTTGGCACAAATGGTGAAGCTAACTGCTCTAATAAGAGATAATACTATTTATAGATTTATAGATTCATGGCAACCATTTTTAGACTATCTGCTCATGACGGAAAAAAATGAAGTTATGATTATGGGTTTTACTGAATAGTGCTTTGTTTGGATAGAAATAATGTTAATATGGATAAATTAGTGGTAAGATATTAATTTATTTCAATTATATGTATATCTGTAATTGGGATAGCCAGAAGTCATTTCTTTGTTTTTATCTTCTTTCTACTTTCACATTTATAGTTTGTGTCTTTTTTCTTTTAATGCTATCTTCGATCTTTACTGTATTTACTGTTTTGTATTTTAACTATATTCTGATGAAAATAAATAAAGCTTTATATTTACTTGAATCATTGAACATCCCACTTATTTTTTTAATCTTCTCCTCCAGAGTTTTATTTACATTTCCCAATCACAAATAACACTATTTCAGGATTTTTTTTTCTTTAATCACATTGAATGTGCCATTCACCCTGAAGTGAATTCTACAATTCTAAAAATAGAGTAGGGCATATTCAACAGGTCACATAGAATGGCCACTTTGTCACTGGTTACAGTATTATAACTAAGAGTCTGGGGTCAAATCTGTCTTCTCTCTGAAGAGGTTGGAAGGTTTTATCCTGAAAATAACACCCACCTTAAATTTCAATAACCAATTCCCAACAGGATATCATGGGCAAATGCCTTTAAATAGTTAAGAGTGGGATAAATTGTACTTTTCATCTTATACTAAAGTCTGACCTAGTATATGAAATTGTGTTCAGGGAAAAAAAGCAATTGCACTGTTACTCTAATTTCACTTATTTACAAAATCATCTGGCTCTTTTTATCCTTTATAATCTGACATTGAATGATGGTGATAAAATCTCTAATAGCTATATCATAGTGGAAAGACTTTTAAGGAAAGAAGTATCTTGACTTCATACTTTGGAACTTAAACCCACCTCTAGCCTTGATTGTGGTATAAGTACTAAAACCTATTACCACAAAAGACACTGAGGTAATGTATAGATTTGTTCTCTAGGAGCTTCCATCCAAATTAGGCTGACCATATGTCCGATTTTGAATGGAACAGTCCCATTTTTTTAACATTTCCCAACCGTCCCATCATCTTAATATACAGTAAATGTCAATTTTGTCCCAGTTTTTAAAATCGTTGGAGCCATTACTGGGAAAAGCGGGAAAAAATTGAAATTGAAATTGAAATTGAAATTGAAAAGGAGGCTGACTTGGCAGTAGTTTTCAATCTGGTGGGAAACCTAGAGCGGGAACCACAGGAAAAGCTGATTGGTGGTGAGCAAGAGGAAGAGTCACTACCAGCAATCAGTGCAGCGGAAGACGGTAGGAAAAGCACGCCCAGAAGAAAAGAAGCCTATTGGCTCTCAGGCCAAAACGGTAGGAAGAAAATAAAATAAAAGGGTGTGCCAGAGAAGAACACGTTGTCGGGGACGTGTTCACTAGACTCCTCCATTCCTGTTATCCCATCCCAGCTCACTGCCACCCTCAGCCCTCCTGCAACCTCTCCACCCAACACCACCCCTGCACTGGCCTCTCTGGACCCAACCATTGCTGAACCTCCCCCTCCTGCACCTTCCCAGCTTACTGTTGATAATGTTTTTTATCATCTTTTTCGTGAATATGGAATATTACATAAGTTTAACCACATCCCATTTTGCCATCCCAATGTCCCGTTTTTGTCTCAAGGAAATATGGTCAGCCTAATCCAAATTCATCCTACAACAGCCATCACCAAGCTCCTACCATCTTGATATGTTGAACTTTATTTCCCATAATCCTCTAGGCAGCATAGCCATTGGAACAGACCAATTTAGAGAAGGCTGTTCTACATACTGTAGGGTTTTTAAATGTTTTTCACTACTGAACAAGATAAAAAACTGCCCAGTTCTTTGAAATAAAAGTTAAGACACTTGTGTATTTTCTAAAAAGGTAGTAATTCTTGTGGCAGAGTGCTGGAAAGAGTTTGGCCCAAGAGATCAGAAAAATCACACACCAGGCATTTCTATAAAAATAAATGTACTTACAGAAAGCACAAAAACATATTTACAAGCTTGTGCATTCACACACGCTCAGAGAGGACTGGGAGGAAGGCTGTGTAGAAAGGAAACTGAAACTAGTAACAAGCCCAGGCAAGCTGCCCTCCAGGCAAATCAGGAGCTTTACCTTATATGGTCATGCCTTTTCACACCCAAAACTAAGGATACTTAAGTTTGACCTTCTGACTCTGCCAGAGTGATTTGTTACCATAGGAACTTAATGGCTTGCTCCTTGCAAAAAACAAGGAAATGCCAACAACTCTTACCAGCTGGTTGCCAATATGTCCATTGGTTAGTGTTCTGAACAGATCATATTATCTATGATTCTTTTATGTATGCATGTGTGTATGTATGACTCTATAAAAATAAAACAAAATGCTAAACTATATGCATGCTCATCTAGTCCATAATTTCTGTACAGGAAGCTGTATAAAAACATTGGGTCATTTTTTCCAAGAAATTAAGCAAAACAACCCAACAGCATAAAGAGTGAAAGGGTCCCTATATAAACATGAACTTGTTCCTTTAATTGTCTAAATTTGAATTTTCTCTGTGCTACTTCAGTTCTGGAAGATCATTGGTTTACACTGAGGATGCTACCTTCTCTCATCTCGGTCTGCCTCATAAGATTGTTGTTGTTGTAGGGATAATAATAAAGGAAGAAGAACTTTGTATGTTCTTTGTATGTTCTAATCCTGGAGAAAAGGTAGGATATCTAATCTGCCAATAACGAGTAAATAAAATATCCTGGTTTATATGTATATTAGCTGACTTGGGAATTGTGCACGACAAATGGATAGAGGACAAGTGTATGCCTAATCTTGCAATTAGAAATATACATGAAAAACAGGAATTATGTTAATTAGTCACTCAACCTTCCCTACTTCTTCTGATTTGTTTGGTCTCTTTAAAAAGCATGGTAGGTTTCCAAGAGGAGAAAGTTGATTTTAAAAAAACACCCTGAACTTTTATTTATATAACACCTGATTTGCATGAGGCCAACCATCTTAGGATATCAATATGACAAAAATATACATGTCCTAAATTCATAACAGAATTTTAAGAATGAAAAAGGTGCTTCCATTCCTGTTTTCTAATTACTTTAGGCAGTGGCAGTCACACAGGCTTAAGGTCACTATCACAGTATTAAACCTTTATATGTAAGTGTTCTTCTACTGTAGATCTTCAAACATAGTCCAATAAATGAAGCTTCTGATCTCATGCATTTCTTGAAATCAGTATCACTGCAATCAGTTTTCTTTTTTAATCAAACAGCAGTTTTAATTTAGGAGAAAAAAGGGATGCCTCTGAATGAACACTGAATACTTTCATTCTTACTTCCTTCTTTTTTTTTAAAGAAAAAGCTTGGTTAGTATAAATGTTATGAAGGCACTTTGTAACAGACACTTAAAAACATTTGACCTAAAATAAATATTTTAATCTTTTATACACTATGTTGAATTTCAACCAAATTTTAATCTGCTATGCTTTTTTACAATGCACTCTTATGTTATCTTTTTTTGGCATATTATTTAGGAAAATCTCAAATTGCAGAAAAGGAGATAAATGCAGTTTACTTTTGCCATGAATAGACAACCTTCCATTCCAACAGCTATTATTTACCTAGAAAATCAATAGGACTTTTAGTAGAAGAAGCTGCTACATTGGTTTTTATTATAAAACACAATTATTCATTTGTTCTCTCACTCGTTAAGTGGGTGCATGGCAAAAGTCCAGACCTAAAGGCAAGGAATACTCTTACAAAGTTAGATTAAGGGAAGACAACACAAATCAAGTTCAGGAGAAATCATGAAGATTAAACCAGAAAATTTCAATGCATATTCAGAATCAAGGCTCAGAATAACCTTCTTTATATATGTATCAAGGAGAATATTTCCTCAAAAATTGGACAGCAACCTCCCTTCAACCCCAACATGGGTTTAATACATATTCATACAAGATACTTGTATGTACAGATTTACAAATCTACAGATTTCCCCATGTCAGTCATTCATGAATGACATTTGAATGGTGAGGATAAAAAAGCCATGTGACCTCAGGAGTGAAATGTGACCTCAGGACCTCAGCATTGCTTTACTACCCTTCAATATGTAGACCTCTTTTCATTTGATTAATGCAAAAGGGGAGCTACAACAGTTTAAACATTAAGAGAATCATATCTGGGCTGCAAACATTTCAGACTACCATTCCAGCTCTTTGCTGCAATCTAGTGTTTGTGTGGATTTTTGCAGCCTAGATATTGCAAACCTAATAAAGTTAAGGGCAAACTAGCACAGAATAGATGTGCCTATCAGAAGCAATATTTCATTATAGAACCTTGAGATCATACTTAGCATTGAAGTGAATAAGGCTACACAAAACTTTTAAAATATTTAACTGCTTGAGGAGAGGTGTTTTCTAGTTCAGTAAACTTTCAGGTTGTGAAATTAAAATAAATAAGTCTCATACTCTCTGTTGGGCTAAATTCTGTGGAAATGTATACAAAGTGAACTTTTACTTGGTGTTTTAATTCCTTTAAATATCTTTGAATAATCATTCAAGAAAAATACCTTCATTTGTAAATGAAAACATTTCACATTGTTTATCCCAGATTAATACTGATATAACCAGATGATTAAAAATCCCCATGAATAGGAGGGGGGAAATAATGTTATAGAAATGAATATTTTCTCAAGGTTAATATATGTACTTAGAGGAATTTCTTTCTTAATACATTAAAACATTTTAAGGAGATGGATGTTAAGAATGGTAAGGGATATGTTTTAACTTCTAACTCCTTATGGATTGTAGGTGACCAAGTTAAAAAAATCACTGTGGATGCAGTTTGATTTTTTTCTATATGATCCTTTGGACTTCATAACAAGGGGTTGGTACTTTTTGGTCAAAATTCTTCTATATTTTCAGAACTAAAGGTAGCAAAGCATATCATGATAAATTTACAGTTTGAGATATTCCCAGTCTGAAATTTACAGGGATATTTTTAAAAATTGTGCAAATAAGGGTATGAGTACTCTGGATCAGTTAATTTCTAATCTAAAATTTGAGCCATTCAGTTACTGCAAAAAGAATTTGGATTGTTTAAAAATACAGAATGGCAATTTATTCAATAAAAAACCCCTTTGACTTTACATCTCCTGAATTGTTTTCAAGACTGAAATCCAATTTTGGATTATTCCAAACCTACCATTTTTAATAGACAGTTAAAAAAATACTTTTAAAGTGGTTTTCAATTATAGGATTGCAGACAGTTAACAAGCAGCACATTAGTCCATAGATTGTAATACAGCAGCAATAAGCAGTAAAACCTAGCTTTCATATTGAATTTAAAAAAGAATTTCAAGAGTTTAAATTAGACTTAAATGCAAAGTACTCAAAAGCTTGAGAAGTGACAGAAATAATAGTCTTGCAAAGAATATCCATAGATCAACTTCTCAACAATATTTTATTCCATTTTTAGAGTATTTCATTCTGCTTCCTGAAAACCAAGAATTAAAAAGACTAAAAAAAATATTACAATATAAAAATATTGTTTCTCATGCATTTGTTTCAAATCTAAACATTCTTCTTTATCTAATATAGTACCATAAAAGCTTCCTTTAAATTTCTAAGATTACCAGTTGATTATTTTCAGTTGGAATTAATGCTGTATTTTCAGAATGCTACCAACACTTTGCATTCACTGTCTCTTTCTGAGCTGATAGCTAGAACAAAGACATGTTTCTATGTCCCATAACATGGCTGCTACTAGACCTCTTACACCCAGTTAATCATTATGGTATACCAGTCGCTTTCTTTTTCTGGCACTGATACTGACTGAATCAAATCATTATTTAACCACAAAGTGGTTTAATCATGGCAGGGCTCACACACTTCATTAAGCCAAGACCAACCTAACCATCTAATGTGGTAATGCAGTGTATGAACCTACTCAATGACTTCTTGCTTACTTATGCTCATTATAATTTCTTTTGATCTCAACTGTGTACAAACTACATGAGTAGTAAATTATGTAATCACCCCCTTGAGAGAAGTGCCATCTTGGATTGGTTTGACTGTGCAGTGAGCATATAGAATGTTTTGTCTCACCATGAGTTAGAAATTAAAGTGCCACTTTTAAAATTAAGAAGTATCAATGTATTACCTTTTTCAGATGGCAAGAAGAAATTTTTTTAGCTCATAACAGGGGCATATGCCCAAAAGGGTTCAGATGGTGGCTGTGAAAATGTCCTGCCCCTTTTTTATCTGTGTCATACATACAAAGTGTAACAAAGGGACAGGGCTTCAATCATGTGGTTAGAGCTGTCATGTTGATTTTTTTGACACCTTCACCATCCCCGCAGACACACTTGGCCCAGAAATGAAGCAAGTACCTTTACACAGTCCCCTTATTACTTCCCTTCTCTCCTTGCATTCTATGTCCAGTTTTGGTTCTTCTGGCACAGTTAGTGGGTTAAATCAGCTGTCGATCTCCAACATCTTGCTGTTGACACTTTACAGCTGCCCCTTGAAACAACCTCTTTGTCAGATGGTATATGCTCTGAAGGATAGATGGACTTCTGGAAAAAAAATCTAACTACTACCATCACATCTCATTTGCTTCTCATGTTTAGCACTCAAAGGTACATACTTTTAACCATACTTTATAAATGAATAATGTAAACATGTTTCTATACCACTGGGGAGTACGTGTGTATATTTAGCTTCAAAAGTTAATATATATTAGGTATTATCCTCTATTTAAAAAAAAAGCTAAAAAGAAATGCAAGCCCTGTCTGAAGTGAACTTATCCTGACAAACAATGTCAGACCCTTGGCCTCAATATATCAGCATCGTTCATACAGTATTCACCCAGCAAGTAAGCTGCTACTGGATGTAGTTTTCAAAAGCTCCTTACTGTTTGACAAGGGCAGGGAGGGGCTAGTGGCAATACAGCTAGTAATTGGAAGTCCACAACTTCATCTCTAGGGGTGGTTCTTGCTTTTAAACTAAAATCTAACTATTTATTGAGTAAACCTGAATTGGCAATGTGATTCCTACCACTTGTCCAACACCATATGTACATATAAGAACATAAGTGGAATGAAAATTGAGACAATTGCAGAGCTTAAATATTGTTAGCTTGTGACATGCTGGAACATTTTGTTTCAAATTGCCCCTGTATTTAGGCTTTCATGTTTCCCTTTTTCAAGCAATTTAGCTGTTAATTAACATATCATCATCATCATTCTTTATCATAGTCAAAGACTAGCACAACACAAGTTTAACAACCCAAGTACAATCCAAAAATATAAAAGCATTATAACAGTCTAATTCCTGGTGTACTTCTATTAACAATTCTAGATATGATGTATAGCTAAGACATAAAACTTAGCAATTAAAAAAGCGATTTCAAGACATCTGTCATTTAAGAAAACTTCTAGATATTAGTGATCAAGGCAGCCAAGCAATCTTTCCATTAGTGGGTGAATTAATTGAAAATGCAGTTCTACATAGAATTTACACCTTAGAAAAACATGTTCTAGGGTTTCAAGTTCACTGGAGGAATAAGGGAATTGCCCAAGCACTATAGGGATTCCTTTATGTCTGCCATCCATAATTGCAGAAGCATGCTTTCAAAAAGGCCTATTGGTAATGAGTATAGGATATCTTAAATAAATAACCTGCAGGTTCTGTTCCCTTGATTCACAATATAACCTGGGGGCTGTTGCTAAGTTATGCTGAAGTTCAATATCTTCTAAGCTTTGTTTAATAAGCTCCATGGCTTTGTTGTAACCCAGATTTAGAAGGAAATCAGGGACATGCCAAGGTGAAGCAATTTGTTAGTTATTGCTATATACCATCTAGATTTAAAGTTATTACATACAAGGAGGGGTAGAACCCTCAATTAATTAACATGCATACACAGCTTTTTTCCAGCAGAGTTAATAGTGCTACTTTTTGTGGATATACTATCACCATTAGGGATTTTGACTTTCATATGAGATAGAAATTCTGCCTTAGAAAATCTGCCTTCCCTCTACAATACCCATCTACTGTGTTTCTTTCTCAGCTAAGTTGGCCTTAGGATCAGCTGACAAAACTATGAAAATTGAACAGTTGAAAAGCATGTTTCTTTTGTAAGTTGTGTTGATGTTCTTTAAAACCGTAACTAAAGTATATGCACATGACTAAATCACCATACTTAGGAGTCCCTGTGATTTCAGACTGCTATGCATGCCTTAATGCTGATGAATTTGAAAGGTTTCTGACAACCTTCCCTAATCTTATTAAGTCCTTATTGGTCTTAAATGGACATGGGTCAATTTGACTGATAATTTTGTCTCTAGCACCTGGCTTCCAGAAGAATCATCTGCTGGGAATAAAGCAGTAGCAGAAGCCATAAAAGGGAAGGATTTGAGTCAGTAAGATGCATTCCAGAAATCGAAAAACTACAGACATATGTATGTTTCAGAAGAGAAAAGAAATGGTTCATAGTTTATGTGATAGGATGAAAAGGCAGGAGATATTCTGTAAGTATGCAGAAATGCCAATTGCCTACCATGTACTATTTATTCAAGTTTAACCATGAAAGCAGTTCCAAATATCTGTAGCTGAAAATATAGATAGGGGTTTAGAATAGAACTAATGTAGTACTAATATATTACCTATAGTTCAAACATGAAAAGGGAAAGGCCCTTTCCTGTGTGTATTCAATATCAAAGGAGTGGGCAGTTTGAACATTTAGCCTATATTTCTTAGGGGGGAAATGAATTACATTTAACTTTGGAATTGAAGGCCCTTACATAGATTGATTTCTCTGCATCTATGTTAGTTATCCAGATCTTGCAAGATATTCTGAGATTTCTGGAACCAATCGATATGGAACTGGAGCATTTCCTTCTCTGATGCAGGAAACTCTAGGAATTGTATTTTGACAAAGAGATATTAGTTTCCCTGTGTGAAATGTTCTCTAAAATCCTAATGTTCTTTAGTTTTTGCTGGCATTCCTATACATGACATGGAAATATCAGGAAATGACAAACACCATAATAAGATACATTGAGAGCCCAAGAAGAGCGGAAGCAGATAAATTTACAAGCCCCAGAATATATGTTAGATCAGCCTTCCCAAGCTGACCATCTTCCATAGTGTAGATTTCAACCCCCAGAACTTTCAGCAATTACTGACCTTCCTGGGTTTCTGAGAGGAAGGTTGTATCATCCGCATGTCGAAGGTTATTGATGATTCTTCCCCCAATTTTTACCCCAATTTTTGATTTGTCTAGCTTCAGTTTCCTGATGATCACTTCAGTGTACGAGTTGAATAAGAAAGGTGACAGAATGCAACCTTGTCACACTGTTTCTCGATCTTGAACCAATCAGTGTCTCCATATTGAGTTTGTGCAATGGCTTCCTGATTTACGTACAGTGATTTTACCAACTCCCAGGAATAACCCATACGCGGGATATTTTGGTTGGGTAATGCTGTGTTAGGTCTTTGGTCTTCAGAGCACATAGAATAAATAATAGATTCTAGAAGCATGGAATTAGGAACATTAGGCAGAATAAAATGCCTGCTACAGCAAGCTGATTTGATTGATATGAAAAGTCATTCATTTGCTTCTCTTTATGCTTGTAATTCTATACTAGACAGAACATCTTGTGGAATTTCTTCTCTATATTCTTGATCAGCCTTGGAAACTATGTACCTTTGTTTTGATGGGGATTCTCTGTTCCTATGGTATAGCTACCTGGACTTAATGATGTTATAAGAGCGATGTGTATTGCTTCTGTTATGAACTATACAAGTAATATATCTCTTCTCTACAGCTTCTCTGCACTGCAGTTTGTGGCTTATAACTGTTTGTACAGTTTGCACATTCCTGATAGTTAGAACGTAACTGCTTGCCAACCATAATTTAAAAAGAAAGAAAGAAAAAAAGCATTCCAGGTCAGTATTTTTAAACTCCCCTAAATAACGGCATCTTTCTGACAAAAGATATAACAAGAACTGTTTCTGCTGCCCTGATGCTAGACATTGGCCTGGAAATCAACATTCTTCTATGACTGAAAGGAAATACTTTTTTTAAAAAAATAGAAATATGTGTAACCCTATATACATTTTCCCATGTGCCACCTGACTATACTATACATTTTTTTCTAAAAAGTAGGAGAATGTTTTATGTTACCATCCCATCATGTGCCACTGGGCTAAAGGTCCATGGAGATCAACTCCAAGGTTCAGCTCTGTTTTCATCAGAAACAAAATTGTCTTTTCTTGGGATATTTAAAGCTGCAATCCTGCGCACACTAAACGTAAAAGTAAGTTCTTTATTTCTATAGTGCAGGTGAAGAAGTATGTCTCATTGATGGGGTAAAGAGATGTTGTCTAGAGAATGGTCAGATAAAAGAGGGCGTAGCCCACAGCTGCATAATAGGCAGAGAAAGATGCACAGAAGGGACCCTTCCTAGCTTCTCAGGCTGTAAAGGAGATTTGTACTTTCAGACTTGCAAGATTCTGTTAATGTAGTCTTACAATAAAGTAGAATTAGCTCATCTGTCGTGTTTCCTGTCTGGTCTACCTGGGAAGGCTGACAGTTATTGCTAACTATATTTGAAGGAAGAGGTTACATGCATTGATTTCATTTCCCCTTAATTGTAATAATATTTACAATTTGTAAATCTTTTTGTATTAGTAACTAGTTTATAGTTTACCAAAAACCATGCTGACTTATATGTTTATAACATCTTTTCATAAGTATCAAGTGAAAGAGTTTCCAGCTGCCATATTGCAACGGCATTGTAAGGCATATGGAAATACAATATGTAGGTTATGGAAGCAAAATAAATAATGTTTGAAAGAAAGAGGTCATTGCACTCCTTATTTCAAACTATTGGCTTGTGCAGAATTTCAAAAATTGATTTGCATTGGAACTATCTAAAAATGATCGTAATGATTATAATAGTACTGCATTCAAATAATACAATAGTGCAGTTCAGAGAACCTGGAAAGTACAGCAATACGTCAAGACAACTTTGTATGTTTAAGATCTGCAAAAGAGTTTCAACTGCCCATAATATACAATAGCCCAGGCAATACTTATTAGATATGGAGATCAAAGGTATTCTGATACATTGGTTCTGTTAGAGTGCATATGCAGATCTTCTCAGTGATGCAAAATACAATTGTTGATTTTGATACATTTAAAATATCATCAAAGTATACTGTTAAAATAATAGAATAAACAACATGTGTAAGATATAATTTTAAAAGAAAAAAATGGGAAAATAGAAAATAGATGAAAATAGATTATCACTGACAGGGCAACTTAAGGAATTTTGACTGGATTATTTTGAAACTTTTTCTTTGCTTCTCTCTTCAAAAATAACTGGTCTAAAAGAAAAAAAATGATGGATCATCAAACAAAGCAATCCAGAGTTCTCACTCGAGGCACAAATGACCAGGCTCAAATTATCCTACTTTTGACACTTTATGCAAAGACTTAGCTCTCTGGAGAAGGATCTAATTCTGGGAAAGGTGGAAGCAAAGAGAAGAGGATGACCAGCAGCAAGGTGGATGGACTCGGTTACAGTGGCAATGAGGGCACCATTGGAAGACCTGAAAGACCAGATTAGGAACAGATCATAATGGAAAAAAATCTATCTATGTGGCCACTAGGAGTTGAAAATGACTTGATGGCACATAATCAGTTAATCAATCAGTCAATCACTATTACCCCACAGATAGATCGGTTCTTGCACTCAATCCTATATGTTGTGATGATACCTTCCCACCTTATAGAAATGTTATAAAAATTGATGAGATCATATAGCTGTAAAGCATCAAACTCTAAAAAGCACAATATACAGTATTTTATGCAATATATGTAGATGTCCTGGGAAACAGTTTTCCCCAAACTTTAAAGGATTTTCTGTTTGTTTGTTTTATTTATTTAAAATACGAGTAACTTATATTACCTTTCAGACATGTTTCCTTCATGCTGTGTATTCTGTACAAGAAGTCCAACATTTATAATACAAAAGAGTGTTGCTTTTAAAATAGATCTCTCATCCAGATACTTGTGCTATTTTACTACTGAAATTCCTGGGATTAAGTAGCAATAAAATGCAACTAAGTCACAAGGATTGCTCTGATTAGATCCTTTACAGTTGAACCCCTATCACCACCAATGCCATTAAGTTTCCATTAGGTATGTGAATAGAGAAAGACTCCCACCTGAGGCTCATTCCATGTGACTTATTAGCATGGTTATGGAACATCTGAAAGAGCCCTCTATGGAAGTAGGAGCTTTCTTGCGGTCTGGGACTTTGATCTTTTCTGTATAGAGCTTGTAAGTGCATTGAGGCTCACTCGAAAATTTCTACAAATATACAGGAGGTTGGGCTCATGTCTGGGGGTTTTCTGCATAACATAGCAATCACCATTCAAATAAATAGAATGGTTTCTCAATCATTTTAAATGGGAAACATTCATGCCAGGGTTTTTTAGATGTTCCGGTTTAAAATATGTTTCAGTGCTTAAGTACGTCGAGATACATATGCATTGGTCTTTATGCACAGGGGATTTCAAATTGTGGAAATCAGAGGCAACACTAACAGGCAGAGTTGCATATGTTCATTTGGCTTTAGGTCTCTTTTTTTTATATGAGACTCATCATTTTGATAAGTCAATCTCTTGACTATGTCTTATTTATGATATTCCATTTCTCCTCTACTGTTCAGAATATTAATGGCCCACTCCCATTAACTGGCATTCTGAAGGTTACATGTGATATTTCATATATCTTATATCTCTTATACTCTCTAACAGAACTACACTCTCTGGGCTATATGTTGCTGCTAGAGTAACAAAATGTGTTTTTATGTGGAGTAGATATAACTATGGCTGCTGAATTCTTTCTGAGCATTTTAAGATTTTAAAAAATCACAATATTCCCATAGCATCCAAAATCTGTTCCCTTCTATATAACAGACAAAGACACACAACTCAGTGGAAGAACAGACTTAAAGAAAGAAGAGGAAAAAAAATAATGACTGTCTATTGCATTTATTTTTTTAAGATAAATGTATCCTTTACCTTAAGTATGATGACTCATTTTATTGTATTCAAGGACATCTAGTTAGGGCCTTGCAAGCTCATCACATCTGGCACAAAGAGGATAGATAACGTCCAGGGTTCAGTCAGCCTTTAGTGTAGCTATATCCCCTGTGGCTTAATTTACTTCTTCTTGATAAGGCTGTAATATCTACCCAACAAATATGGTCTTCTTTGCTCTGAATATTAATATTGGTTCTTGATACTATTCCGTAGAAAACATGATGGTGCCTAGGACCCAATTAATTCATGTGTACCTAAGAATATTATGCAGTGTATGATTTTTGTCATTATTTAATCCTTTCCCTAGAGAAAGATAATACAGGATTTTAGAAATTAACTGCCTGCCAAATACATGTCTTCCAGTCTGGATCATGGGCTTTGCCTGGGTACAACAAAAAATAAAGTAGACAATCAGACAGATAATTTACTCTATGATCTCTCATTGCCATTATCAACATCAGAGACACTTCTGTCACACCCCAGGGCTTACCTAGGAAATGTTCCAGACCTTTTCTCAAGCCATCTTGTTAGAAACCTCTGGGCTTAGGGACCTGATTTATGATTCACTTTCTGATGAGCATGACTATGTTTGCTTGCCTTGACTTTGGCCTCTTTACACCTACTCCTGGTGACATAGTTCCAGTCATATTGATACTGCTCCGTAAACCATCTTTGCATTTAACTCTGTTTCAAGCTTAATGCCCTGCCATTTCTGTTTGTTCCATTTTTTCTTCAAGGTGATCAATTCCTTGTTCCTTTGTGGCCTTTTGTTCTTTGTGGATTTACATATGTCTGTTTTCTCTGCTCCCATTTTGATTTAGATTTAAGGATCAGTAGAAGTTCTGTTTTCCTTTGCCCTTTATGATTGGCAGCCCAGAGGCCTGAAAGGTTAAGGTACATAGGCCTTATGGTCAATGCTCACATGTCTTTATGGTGAAGGCTCATAACCTCAGCATATCCTGCCTGTGCTTGGGGGCCAACTTTGACATGTTATTTCTTTCATTCTTCCTTTAGTTTCCACTTGTCTGTCAGTTTGGAGATTTTAATGCTATATGGTCTTATGCACACTAGCCTAAAGGCAATTTGTATCTTTTATTAAATAACTTTAATTGTTATTTAATAAAAGATACAATAATTTTATTGTAAACCACCCAGCATCCCCTTTTCGAGAGAGATGGGCAGTGATAGAAATTTGAAAAATAAATAAATAAACAAACTCTATTTATTCATTATTAACTTCCTACTAACTTGCACATTAAGAATATACCTGTGTTTCTATGTTTCATCTTTCTTGTACAGTCCTGACAGTTATCTAATCTCAAAGCCAAACCTTTCAGTATCATTGTGCTCAATAGGTTCAGTTCATCAAAAAAGAGGAATAACTTTTCTGGAGTATGTTCGAAGCTAAATACAACCATTATTATTTTTAAACTGATGACGAGCACTGCGTTAGAATGATCAGGTGTAATGCGGGGGGTCTGCAACTCAAATATACATCTGCCCATATACAGTATGTTCTACAGACATGTGTTATTTGGGGTGGATAGGCAGGGAACTGGATAGGGTGTGGTTGAGTCTATAAGTGCTTCTTTAGGACTCAGTCATGATTTGTTTTCCTGATCTGGGGATCTTGGAGGGGAGTCATTCCACCCACTTTGTCTGTATGTCTTTTGCCTGTAATTATTTGTAGCAGGTTAAATACTGTAAGTATCTTCCTGAATAGAGCATAAGATATTACCATATGTTATTGATCAGTACAGTTTTAATAAAAGTGATGTGCATTGTTCATTTGTGTTTGTGTGTGAGTTCTTAGATATATCATCCATGAATAAATTTATGAGGATGTGCAAAAGGTCCATGCACAAACCATTCCATGAAAGACACCACTGTTTTGGAGTTGTCTGTGCCTGAATTAAAACATGCATATTTGGTTGTTATTTATTTATTTATTCAGTTTTTTAGTTATTGAATTTATATACTGCTTTGATCTAAAGGGATACTAACAGATATACAGAATAAGAGCAACAGTAATACCATAATAAGATATAGTCAACAAAAACATCTGTTTTTATGCGCTTATCTTAACTAATATTTGTTATTTATTATAGCAATTATTTAACTGGGTTAGACACAAAAAGTCACTTTGTCAGATGGGTGGCAATATAATCAGACAGACAGACAGACAGACAGACGAAATCACAATGAGATTGCCCCTAGACGTTATTTCAGCCAAATATTCCAGGTTTTGTTTGTGATAAACTGCAGCTGTTCCAAAATGGTTCTGCTGAATTTCCAGGAGTTGATGGTTTGTTTCAGGTTTGAGACAACATATCTTTTCCAAATGAATGTAGCAGGGCTATCAGATCAGGTCTGCAAAAATCAGTATTATCACTAGATGGCATCAAAAACATACAGGAAGCTTTTACTCTTTCCTATCATCTAGTGGTAGCCCAGATATGGTAGCTTTAGTATGTAGCACTTCTTCCTGTTTCCTAAAGTGGGATTTCTGACCAAACCTCCAGCTGATTGTCAGTAAGATGGAAAAACTGCTTAAAATAATTCTTACAATCCCAATGCTATTAGAGAAAGATCTTAATACACCAATAAAACACCCAGTAGCTATATTTTACTTTTATGTATTACGTAGATCCTTAATGGGAAATTTTACAAGCTAGTTACTATTAGAGAGGCATCATGGTTTGCAATCTCCATAGGTGACATGGTATACAAAGAGATATTTGCTCACGTATCCCCAGCCTGATGTCAAAAGACATGTTAGTTGGAAATCTAGGAGTAGGTCAAAAACATCTAAAGAACATCAAACTGGGGAAGACTAAAATAAGTCTCAAACAGCACCAACATAAAGGTATCCTTGAGTTTCACATAGTAGAATTCTAAATCAGGATCTGTTTTAGAGTACACTGAAAATGAGTAGTTTATGAAGGATTCGGGCAAATTTTCTTTGCAAATTGTCTGCAAAGAAAGACAATAAGGACAAGCAGATGACTGGAACTAAATCCTACAAGAGAACTTGACATATTTAGATGTGAGAAAATATAACTAAAGAAGGATGGTAACATTCTTCAAAAAACTGACAGTGTGTCACACAGAAGAAAGACATGACGTCTTTCCCATAATTCCAGAATTCAAGATATGGAATAACTGACTTAAATTAAAAGAATGCAGATTCCAGTTGAATGTTGGAAAAAACACCAAACAGAAAGAGCATCTGAAGGACAACAATTATGTAGAGAGGTCACAGCTCTCCTGCACTAGATGAGTTCAAACAGCAACTACATAAACATTTCTCAGGAATTCTTTAACAAATTCTTTGTTTCCCTGATTTTTATCTCATACCAAAGAAAGCTAAGCAGTACTTGAGTGGTGGATTACCAGGAAATTCCTAGATTAGAAGTCAAAAAATGTCCTTGAAAAAGACAATGGAAAAATATTTTGTGACCAAGAAAATTACAGGGCCAAGGTCATGTAGCTACTGTAACTATCGGTGTCCCAAGTGCCAACTATCTTTTCCTTTATCCTTACTGCATCGGTGGCTGGATTCAATGGCCTAAATCATCACTTTCCACTCTATAATAATGCAATACTATGATTCTGTGTCTATCCTGTATTGTATCAACTTCTCATACTAGCAAAAAAAGATTGCCAAACCTGAAAATTCCAGTGTATTACTGGAAATAGTCATAGGTCATTACACCAAGTTAGCTCAGGATAACATACATGTATCTGTTCAAGCTGTTATTTCCTAAATCTTTCTGAAAAGTGGTTTTCATTCTGAGCTTGACTTTTAGGAATCACATGATAAATCCTAGGGTGCTATCTCTGAAAGATTGAGATTGAACTTCTCTGCACCCCTCAAAAACCTGTTCACTGAAAGTTGTGGGATGCCACCAAAAAACTATGCCCTCTTTTTTCTATAAGTTTCAATTCATCATTCACAATAAGCCCTCTAGAAAATATATTTTTGTATCATAACATCTTATATTCCTGATTCATGCTAGCTGTTGAAAAAGCTTAGTGACACGTTGGTGGGGTGTTTTGTTTTGGTTTTTTTGCCTTCACACTTTTCATAACTGCTGAAGTTCACATTCTGGATCTGTACCTATTTTTGGTTATTAGTTTCCAGAAATACTTACCCCCTTTTTTTACCTGAACAGCTAAAATCAATTATGTGAAACTACTGGGGCCTTATTTTAATTACTCTTTTAAAAAAAATATGCCATAGCATTGTCCTCCAAGATGTGTAGATCCTAGGTCTGTTCTTCCTTAATTCTAATGCACCATCTGTATCAGCCTTCCTCAAATGGGATACTTTGCAGATTTGTGGGCTTCAACTCCAGAATTCCTCAGCCAGCATAGTAATTGCTGAGAATACTGGGAAGTAAATTCCTCAAATCTTGAGGATATGTACTGTGGCTTGGAGAAGGTTGTTTGCCAGGCTCAGACGCCCATTCTTTTCTTTCTATTCCTTTTCTTTCTTGACACATGATCTCTCTCAAGCCAGACTTTTAATTGTTAATTAATTTCAGTATTAATTCTGATTTATGTCTTTAAACTCTGTTTAATTCTCTGTTCCTCTATCTTTTTTTAACATTGGCTTTTGTAGAAAGGTAGCAAATAACTCAAATAAATAAATAAAACAGGATAAGCCCTGGCAAATGAGGCCTCAACTTAAGTCAACAGTTGGCACAGCAAGCATCTGAATTTGAGCTGATTGTTATTTTGTATCCTACCTTTCCTCCCCGGTTTCCATTAATGCATTGTCTCTTCAAAAGCAAACATTTTGTAACTAATGCACAATGCTAATAACAGCAAGATAGCATAATAGATACTAATGTTTCACAGAGGTGTTACACAAGAAGACTATTAGGCTCAAGTGTGAATGAAAATGAAGCAGTCATGTTTAATAAGATGTCTCAAGTATTATCTTGCTAATTTTCTGAGGAGCAGGTATAGGCAATAGTGCATTTGTAAAATAATTAGAAATCCATCCTTATTGTTTTTTTAATTAACAACAAAACTTTAAAAATACTTCTATCCATTCCCCCCATCTCCTTCTGTATTAATTTTGTTTTAGCTTAGAAAGCTAGTTAGACCCAAGAGATTTTCAACTCTAAACTCAAAAGCAGAAAAATATAAGGTTGGCATATTCTTTTAGTTATGACAGAACCTCCATTTATGTTAATCTCATCATTATTTCAAAAGTACTGATAACATTTCAGCAATCCTACTTTTTTATCTGTTCATAACTTGCTTGACTAACTGATGTAATTTCTATTCCACAACCTACACCAAGTTTTTGTATATGCTATTGAGGGGTAGAGGTTTACTATTCAAGAGTCTATTTGTTCTTGGATTTCTCTCAGCCTACTTGACTGTCTGATTTTCATGATATGCTCTAGTACCCCCACTCTTAAAATACATGCTATATTTCTTCACTTGAATATATAATCTAATACTGGCACTTCTTCCACTGTACAGAGGAAAAAAATTACCCATTTTTAGAAGAGAGTGCACACTTGTTTATTTATTTATTTTCACCAATGTACATTCTGCGTCCATTGTAGACTCTGGGCAGCTTACAGTCATGTAAGTATAAAAACATATAAAACTAGACTTAATGGAAAATGCAAATGCTGCATAAAGAGAATAGCTACAGATCCCTCCATTCCAAGGGTTTGTCAGAAAAATGAACCTCTTTCTGAAAAAGAGAAGGCCATTTTAAACTTTAGGGGGAATTTTTCCAGAGGGTTGGGCTGGCCATGAAGAAGGTCTGCCTCTGAGGCTCCACCCTCACTTCCAAAGAAGAGGGAATCAGAAGCAATTTCTCCTTTCAATTCAGTATGCATCACTGAATCTGGCAGCAGTGCAAAATTTGAAACTAGACCTATATCCCATACTTACTTTGTTCTGGCTAGTATGGATCTAGTATGTTACTTTTGTATTTAAACTTACTAAATGTAACACAGAACAGGCTGTTTCTCCAGATGGCCAAAAACAAATTGGAGTTGATATTTACCCTTTCCTCAACCTCCTACATATATGCAAGGAAGCACAAACCATAAGCTTTCATTAACCTCACTCCAAAGAAACCCACACTAAATAAGACATACATACATCCCTGAAATGTCTCACCACATTTGAGAACTGGTAAGCATACTGAACACATTTTATCCACATTTTTTTTTCTTTTTTCTTTATTTATTTGCTATTTATTTGTGTTATTATGGTCTTGAAAGTCATTGAGAAAGTTCCTTAAGAAATAGTTTATTTAATTGAACCTAATAAATAGGATTCAGATTAGAACATAGAAAACATATAGGTAACACTTCTATAAGAAGCAAAATTTTCAAACACAATGGAATTCATAATGACGTTTGTGAAATAAATCTATAAACAGAAAATAACAGCCAGTCTTTGATATTGCATACTTGAAGTGGGGGGATATTTTTGACTCTGGTTTTTTGTGGGCTATGCATATACAGACCAAAGCTATTTCTAACTATAATCCACTTATTATAGTTGCAGGCTATGAGTCAAACCAAGCTTTCCCCAAAATAGGCATCCTCCATATATGTGGATATCAAGAAATCTTCTGCCAGTATGAATGAGAGATTTCTGGAAGCTGAAGTCAGTGCATATGGAAAGCAACACAATTGAGAAGATCTGCTCAAACTATAAATGTATAGCAAGGAACAGACAGAAACTCATGGGACATATATAAATCTATATGTTTCAGGAAAGCTATTGTTGCACAATGGGTCAGAACGTAAATTATAACTAATGAAAAATGACCTGTCCAGGCCGCCCTGAACTTACCAAGTGGCCATAGACCAGTCAGTGTCTCTCAAACCAGTTTCTCTGCTTGATCTGTGAGAAATGATCATTTTAAGCCCAGCCGTTGAAAGAAGGCTAAATGTTTTGGACACGGAAAGCACTACTCAGAATTAAAACAACAACACTGTGGGTATAGTGTAGAGGTTATCATATGAGGGTTAAATCCTCATTCTTCCAACTGACATTGAGAAAACATAGCCTCCAGCCACCTTATAAGGTTGCCCCTGTGGAGGTAAAAGGAATGGAAAAACTACATGTGGATTGTTCTAGGTACCTTGAAACATTTTAAACTTAAATAAAAAATAACATAGGCCATGTTTCCAGCTGCAGCTTGAAATTTAAATGTTAAAGTTTAACAACAGCTTCCAGACATAGTCCTCTTTAAAATATACCATATCTCTTAAGAGTTTCATGCTCATGTTTGTAATGGAAACAGTGTTTTATTTTCAGTATGAAATCATGTGGGTCCAGATATAGTTGCAGCTTTAAAAAAAATTACTTTGAATTAGCGCTATCAAATTGTGAGAGGAAGATTGCCCCAAACGTTGCTTATGCTAATGTTTTTATTTACACTTAATTCAACATGTTCTGCTTTGGTAATTTATTCTGCGTAGTTCTTTCCAATATTGCTTTCTTCTTCTGTAAGGTTCCCATGTTGGAGCTCTTGTTAAATTAAGAGGTGTGTGGCTCAGAATGTTGCCTCTCTTATGTTAATAAAAGATAAGCATGTGAAAACATGTTAGCACAGCAGGGAAAGGAATGTGTGATATGATGCCAGGTCTAAAGAGAAATTACTGGTGTGAGGATGGCCTGTGTGAAAAGTCTTGTGGTGATGCTGATTGAAAGTGAAAATTAGTCGCCTTTTCAAGAGCACACACTATCAGTCCAACGGTGTGTTCTTTAAAGCAGGTAAAAGTATAATCAAGGGTTGCCACACTTCTGGAATTAAAAGAAATATTTCCACTGACAGCAAACCTGGATGTCTAAAAGGGGACAAAAGATTGCTTGCAGAGTGCACATTGTAGGTGTCCTTCATTACTGTCTCAAGTAAAGAAATTCATTTCATTGCTTTGGTGCGTAGTTAATCTCTATCCTTGCTCTAATTTGGACACAATATTATTAGACAAAGAATTTGTGTTGTGTATTTTGAGTTGGCATTAAGTCTGAGGTTTGAAACCAAGGTGTTCTCAAATAGCATTGCTTTTCCATTGGCAGGGAGCGTGACAATTAACTCTGAGCTTTTGTATTTGCTTTTTGTCTTTAATATCCAGCCTGAACCTGTGAGAGGACTTCAGTCCACTGGGAGAACTCCACAAAGTTGTTCTTGCATTGATTCATCTGTATAGCCAGGTATTGCCTGCTCTCCCAGATGGCAGTTTCCGGATATTCAGAGGTCTCTCTGAAAATCTTTTACCTACAGAAAATACATACATACATACATACATGTAGTTCCTGGATAGCCCTGGGTTTTTAATACAGTAGCTAGTTCTGAGTTTATGAGTTGGTTCTCCCAGAGTTTTCCCCAAGTATGTAGAATTTTTTTCCGGTCCTATAGAATTTATTTTAGCCAAACATGGTGCCAGACTTTCCACCACATGGCTCTGTGTCCATGTGGTAACCAATCCCCCTTCCTTCTATGGATACAATAAGAAAAATATAACCCTCTGGTTATGAACAGACCAGAATAGCTTCGTCTTACTTTTTGCACTGAGAAATAATAATCATACAGTTCTACAGTCAGTAGCAGACTGGTACAAAAATAACTTCAAACAATTGAACAGAGTGGGAAAGAATCCTTCATACCTAAGTGGCTGGCTGGGAGATAGACATCTCTCTGTCTCTCTTGCCTAACAGTTGGAAATTCTGTTTAAAGTATAATTCAAAAGCCTAGAGAGCAATCCTGCACCCACAGGTACACAGCTTTTACACTCTTCTCCAAATTCCAAGGTTACATTTCTTCCTCTCAAAACTTGAGGCATCCTTCCTCTATCTTTGGAAAATCCCACAACTTTGATTTCTTTGTAGGTTCCACACTGTTTGCCACCATCCCCTTTATCTCTTTCTCACAATATATTTACTTCTATTATGGCCCATTTAGTCAACTATCGAACAGTGGCACTCATTTCACATGCCAGTAAGGCAATGCTCAAGATCCTGCAAGGTAGACTTCAGCAATTCATGGAGCGAGAATTGCCAGATGTACAAGCTGGGCTTAGAAAAGGCAGAGGAACTAGGGACCAAATTGCCAATATCCGCTGGATAATGGAAAAAGCCAGGGAGTTTCAGAAAAACATCTATTTCTGTTTTATTGACTATTCTAAAACCTTTGATTGACTGTGTGGACCACAACAAATTGTGGCAAGTTCTTAGTGGTATGGGGATACCAAGTCATCTTGTCTGCCTCCTGAAGAATCTGTATAACGACCAAGTAGCAACAGTAAGAACAGACCACGGAACAACGGACTGGTTTAAGATTGGGAAAGGAGTATGGCAGGGCTGTATACTCTCACCCTACCTATTCAACTTGTACGCAGAACACATCATGCGACATGCTGGGCTTGAGGAATCCAAGGCTGGAGTTAAAATTGCTGGAAGAAACATTAACAATCTCAGATATGCAGATGATACCACTTTGATGGCTGAAAGCGAAGAGGAACTGAGGAGCCTTATGATGAAGGTGAAAGAAGAAAGTGCAAAAGCTGGCTTGCAGCTAAACCTCAAAAAAACCAAGATTATGGCAACCAGCTTGATTGATAACTGGCAAATAGAGGGAGAAAATGTAGAAGCAGTGAAAGACTTTGTATTTCTAGGTGCGAAGATTACTGCAGATGCTGACTGCAGTCAGGAAATCAGAAGACGCTTAATCCTTGGGAGAAGAGCAATGACAAATCTCGATAAAATACTTAAGAGCAGAGACATCACACTGACAACAAAGGTCCGCATAGTTAAAGCAATGGTGTTCCCTGTAGTAACATATGGCTGCGAGAGCTGGACCATAAGGAAGGCTGAGAGAAGGAAGATCGATGCTTTTGAACTGTGGTGTTGGAGGAAGATTCTGAGGGTGCCTTGGACTGCAAGAAGATCAAACCAGTCCATCCTCCAGGAAATAAAGCCAGACTGCTCACTTGAGGGAATGATATTAAAGGCAAAACTGAAATACTTTGGCCACATAATGAGAAGACAGGACACCCTGGAAAAGGTGCTGATGCTAGGGAGAGTGGAAGGCAAAAGGAAGAGGGGCGGACCAAGGGCAAGATGGATGGATGATATTCTAGAGGTGACGGACTCGTCCCTGGGGGAGCTGGGGGTGTTGACGACCGACAGGAAGTTCTGGCGTGGGCCGGTCCATGAAGTCACGAAGAGTCGGAAGTGACTAACGAATCAACAACAACAGTCAACTGTGACTCCTGATAACTCCATGCAATTTTCTTTGCAGCATTTTCACAAGTGGTTCTCAGGATCTTCTTCCTGGGGCTAAAAGAGGGTTCCTGGGCCAAAGTCAACCAGCTGGCTTTGTACCTGAAGCAGGAGTAGAATTCACAGTTTTCTAGCTTCTCATCTAATGCTTACAGCAACCTGGCTCTTTATTCACTTCTATTTCTTCCTATTTGCCTTGACCTCTGAGGATCCTCTTTTTTTTAGTTCTGATTCCTTCCAATTACCACCCTGGGCACCCAGATATCCAGCACCCAAGTTAATTTCCTTGCTTCTCATGGCATCATATTCATCCATTTTCCAACTACTGCAATTCTGTAGCAATACCGCAAATTAAATGTTAGTCCTTCCTGAAACTGTACTAACATTGATGTAATCAAGAGGCAGGTCATGAAACTATCCTTAGTGTCCAATGACTCCACTGAATGAGCCCAGAAAGTCTGGTATTTCTGTCATTAAGATGACATCAGAATAGATTGTTTTGCAACAGACTGTACAACATTTTTTTTAAAGGTTGTGTAGTGTTGGCTCTTTAGCAGAGATGAACAATCCAGGATCATTTTTTGTTTGCTGCATAAAACATGGTAGGAGAATCTTGATTCTTCTAGCAACTGAAACCTTAAAAGAACAGAAGCCTAGGATCCATAGCAAATAGTAAGCAGGTTTGCACAATATGGCTTAATGGGCATTGTAGCAACAATTCATTATTCATAGTTTTTTACTCAACAAAGAATTGTTCAACATAGCATTTGTATAAATGTCATAAGCTATTACTCCAGAGTTTATGAGGATATGTCTCTAACATTACTATTATACCCTAGATCTGGGTCATTGGTAGAGTACAGATTTTAAATGCTAAAAGATCCCAGCTTTAATTCTTAGATTTTTAGGTGTAGATTTGGTTTTTTAAAAAACTGCCTGAGAGGTCATAAAGCCACTGGTAATTAGAGTAGATCTGCAGACAGCTGTTCCATCAGGTAGAGTAAAACTTCAGGCAATATATCTAGCTAAGGAGCTAGAAATAGCAAAAATATGCTGGTGAATAGAGCTTATTAACTACACAGATTTCTTCAGCAATAAAATGTTGTTGGTTGTCTACAAATAGTCCAGAAAAAGGATATGATGACAAATCAAGAAGGTATACTGACTTCATATTCTCTTTTTTCCTTATCACCTGCAGCTTAAAATCCAAACAGGAAATGTATATTTCCTTTGTGTGAATTGAAGTGGCAAAAAAAAAAGTGTTGTCCTGCTGAGTGAGGAGCATTTTTTTAGTCATCTCAGTAGATGACTGTCAATTCACTCAGTTCCAAGTACTAAGAATTCCTTTTTCAAACCTTGGATTTCAGCAGGACTTGTCTAGTTGTGTTATCTAAATTAGATAACATCCAGCTCCATAATAATAAATCTTCCTTCTACTTCTTCCTTTTCCTCTTATTCTTCTTCTTCAAAATGAGAAGCAAAGGGTGATACAGATTCTGCCTTGACACAGCCATTTTGATATTAATTTCTGCCCTAGGTTCTTGATATACATGGTGGGCAGGCACCAAAGGAAGAACCTGGTTCTGCAGAGATACAATCAGGGATTTGGGCAGTTGGCAGGAAAATTATCTCTTTTCTTTAGCCTCTGTATGGAGAAAGTCTGCTGGAGAAAGGGGCTGTCAACCACGCCTTGACCTTCCTGGCTCCTCTTCCTCCAACTTGGCCAGCAGAAAGGCTCTTAGAATCTGCATAGCAGGAAACCATGCTAACCCAAGTCACAGCAATGATTGCACCAATGAGGGCCCTAGCTGTAGAGGAGGCAGTCACTAGGCACACTGGTAGCAAGAGTGCAGAGGCAAGTAGTCCAAGCTTGCTTCTTGAGAACATAGGTTCTCCATTCAAGGTCTTTTGTATCTTCCTTGGTGGAACAGGAAGATGTGAATAATTGATTCACCCAAACTGGACTGCAGTAGCTTGGTAACACCCTGAGTCCTTACCCCACCCCTGATAAAGAGAAAGACCAATACAAAAGTAGGTGAAATGAGGAAGTTTCACTTTTCCTGCCATATGTATTGAATATAAAAGGGCAAAATATAAAAGCCGACTTGCATATTGTAGATGAAAGTCCCTAAGCAACATGCCAGCTACTGTATTCGTATTGGTATTTAAGTATCCATTGTGAGTTTAGCAGTAAGTTCCCTAGAATTTCTGCCTGGTGCTTTTTTAATTGGGAATCTGGATGACTAGATTGCATTAGGAACCTGGCAGATTTGCTCTTTAATACCCTTAGACTCATCCTCAAACCCTTTGCTGTGCCCCAAAGACATTTCACTCCCCATTTTTCAGGGACATATCCTCCTGAACCTGTTGCTGAAGAAGCCTAGAGACATCTTCCATTGTTCCAGATTGAAAGTGGTGGTTTTCTTCTTCTCCTAACTCAAACATCTCATGCAGATGATCTAGGGAACCTCAGAGATAAGTTTGGATCTAACAAGTTCAGAGACAATAATCTGCTTGGATCCAAGTAGCCTATCAAGTCTCCTGTGGAAATGCTCCCTCCCATGGCCATTTTGGCTCTGAGGGAGATGTAGAAAGCTTTGTGTGAAATGGTTCTTTGTTTGACCCCAAATAACTGATGGTGGAAATTGGTTTCAAGAGGGAGAAAGGAAGGAAGAACCGAGGCACAACAGCACTGTATTTTGGAGGGGAGTCAGGCGTTTGGCATAGAGAGTTCTAGTTCTCTGACAAAACTCTTGATTTCCTGGATGACAGACAGACCTACAAAACAATTTCATAGATCTGCCATCCAAAGGTCATCTGGACTTCTACAGGTTGGAATCAGTAGTCCTGCCACATGGTAAATAATAACAATATTTTATATGCACCTCTGAGAGTCTCTGGATTGTAGCAAAGTAGAAATGTGTTAAATAAATAAATAAATGCTAAATAAATAGAAAAAGCAAAATTATGGTGGGAATCCCTAATCTCATCCCATCATGCATTCAGGAGCATGATTGTGTCTGGCTTTCCTACTGATAGGGAAAGGGAAAAGATGGGACAGTGGAATCCACTATTCACTGCTCTGAAACTACCTTGCATTAAATTGTGGAAGGACAACTGCCCAGCCCCACTGCCAAAGCACAGTAAAGGTAGGCTGTGGAGCAGAACAATTTATGTTTATACATTTTCCTCTCACTTCAAGGACACACTTGAGTCTGGCTGCAAGGAAGAAACCTTAGCATACAGTGAGAATAAGTCCTGTGATCTAGGTCAGTGCAGGATAGGCATACTATGTCTGCTGCTTTCCTGTCCTGGCTGAATCTACCTTGCTACACAAAATGGAAATTACAGAGTCTAGGTAGTCAAGTGATTGCCTATATGGCAGCAAAAGTGAACATTTGATCACAGATGAATCCTCTCCAAATACTAGAATTTCATCTTTCACATCTCACAAATGTTCTAGATTTGTCTTCACACCGTTCTTGGGCAGCACATTTTGAGGTAAATGTCACCCTTCTATTCATTGTGGTGGGTGTATTTTTTTTCCTAGGTACCAAATTTGACTTTCTATATACAATACTGCTGTCACAAGTTTTATTTTGGAGTTTTGTTTTGTTTTCTGATTCCCCTTGCAGTCATCCTCCAGCTGAGAAGGCGTGAAAGGCTTTTTTAAAAAGTAGACTACATTCTCCCTAGAGACCAATTACATTTGAGAGGGTGCCTGATGCTTTAATGGTTTCCCAGCAGCTCATTGTACAGTAATCATTTTGCCACCTGATCAGGTTTCTCTTCTTTTGCCTGTGTTTAAACTAGGATGCTCCCAATCTTGAATCCATATTAGGGCTCATGTAAAGCTTTGGGCAGCTCTAGAGGATAGATTAGCATTCTTACATTGCTATAAAGCCCTATGGTCCCATTATAAGGCTCCTGTTAAAGATGAAGGGACCTGCTGCAGAAATACAGGGGCAAAAGATGTCTATCATGTAATTGAGTGATATAGTATTAAGTATTTTAATAGATAAAAGTCTACAGGAGTCACTGCTACTTTTTTATAGTTAATAGGACAGCATGTTTCCTGGTTACATTCTCATTTGTTCCTTTTCTGTATGCCCTTCAAAACTGAAAGAAAGGAAACATTAAGCTTTGTGTATATTACTCTGAACTTAGTAGCTTCTGAGAAGTGATCTATGTCAAAAACTAAAAAAAAAAATCCTTCTACAATAATCTCCAGAATTTGCAGGGTATGAAAAGCGGCTAATTAGCAAGGTAGGAGACATGAAATAAACTGAGTTTAGGAACTTTGCCAGAAAGGCTCCTATTTTTTCCCCTCAGAATTTCTGAATGAAAATTATTTCAGATATCTATTCCTTTATGAATAAGAAGGCCCCCCCACTCCTGTGCTGTGTTTTTGATCCATGCAAGTCATATGAAAAAGAAATTTTGAATCTCTCTGTTGGAATAGCCTCAGAATTCTAGTTATAAGATTTCATTATTCTGTGGCTCCATTATTTAATTAATCTTAATAGAGATAGGGATTAATAGCCAAATAAGTCAGTTTTCAGTGGTGCAGTTTTTATTTTCCTCACCTTTACATGACTTTCAACATCAAAGTCTTCAAAAATTAGCCTTTAAAAGTAGCAAAAGAAGTGATATTAGCTATAATGATGACACATATTAAAATCCTATTTCCTATTAGTATATCAGATACTTCTGGTGATCTTAGTTTTATATGGTATATTATCAAATACCTGGCAATATTTTGTGGAATATGTAAATATATGAAAATATGCACGTTTGCAAATGCCATTTGCAAATTTAAGAAATATTAAATTTCTTAAACAGAAGAAACAGAAAACAACAGTAATTCAACGTCAGATTCATTTAATATGCTGTAGCTCTATATATATCTACATAGATATACATAGATTCCAGGGTTAGACTCTCCAACAATTCCAATCCTCTGAATATATTCTATTTTTTAAAAATAAAACCAATTGGAAATCATTTATCATTAGCAACTCCAGGACTGGCATAACTTCCATTCCAGGGGAGCCAGAGGGTCCATGACTGTTCCTCTACAAAAATATTTAGAGCCTTTTCCACAGCAGATGTCAGAAAAAACTGATGTACTGCCAGAAGAGGGGTTCTGCTCAGATGCAGCCCTAGGACAAATCCCTGTCTTCAACCTCAGATAGGGAAATGGGATACATCGCATTGTGGTTGGGGCACTTTCCAAAGGTCCACGTGATTCCAGTCCTCAAAGCCAAAAGAACGAAGGCCCATCTGAGATGATGTCTGGTTGTACAATAAATGCAACCACATCCAGTGCAGAAATGGAGATGCATCATTTTGTTTAGTTTGTTTCTACCTCCCACTTGAATCAGTGTAAACTATTTTATTTTATTTTATTTTGTTATTTTATTTTATTTTTTTTATGCCGTTGAGTCAGTGTGATTCCTGGCATCTGCCTGAACTAGTCCCTGAAGTTTTCTTGGCAAGATTTTTGGAACTGGTTTGCCATTGCCTCCTTCCTGGGGCTGAAAGACAGTGACTGGCCCAAGGTCAACCAGCTGGCTTTGTGTCTAAGGCAGGACTAAAATTCACAATCTCCTGGTTTCTAGGCTGGTGCCTTAACCACAACACCAAACTGGTTTTCATATAAACTATTTAGGACTATCCTTTTGGCTGGCATGGTATGTGAGTTTCTATCTGCCTGAGGATATAATATGATGTAATTTGCCTCATCCCTTGTCCTATTCCCTTTTGACCTCTCATTTAAATCTTCTGCCTACACATTTCTTTATTCTACTGGCAGATCTCTCTGGTTAGACTGAGGCAGCATAAGGTAATTTCAGAAGTGACTTGTGCCTGATACTAATCCCTGCATGCTGAAACAGAAAAGCTTTGGAGTACTTCTTCTCTACCAGTGAAAAATGACCAGTGCGGATTGGCTTACAAATCCAGAATTTCATGGAAAAGGTAAATAAGATAGGCACTAATTCTGTTAGAATGTGTGTATGTTGTTTGTGTGGTGAGAGTGAGTGGGAAAGAGAATGAATGACACAAATGACCCAATTTCTTCAGACTTTTTTTAATATATAAAAGTTTTGCATAATTCTCTAGAAGCTGAGTACCTTCATGTACAGAGGTAATTAAAATTTCCTGAAAGAGAAAAGAATCTTAATTAAAAATCATAAAAAGAACAAAAGAAAAAGAACAAAAAAGCATACTTTACACTATATGTTATTATAAAAACATAATTCATTTTTATAAGATGTGGTGTCAGCATTTCAATAAATTCAAAGGTTACATCTTGACTTCATACATAACATCTTTTGAGGCCAATGAAATCCATAACCGATTCATAAGGATACATTTAACAAATGTACTGTTTACTAAATAGAGGGGCTGCCCCAGTTCATGAGCTTAATGTGTTTTCCAAGTCCCTTCTGGCTTTAATCATCAGTTTCATTTTGAATTCCCAATATCAAAATTAATTGCAGGTGTCTGCTTCCAACTAGAGTGTAGTTTTTAAATTATACATGTCAGTGCATCACTTACACCATGTCACATCCTGTTAAATTTCTTCTCATTGTAACTTTATATAACAAAATGTGACATTAGAGAAGTTTTAGCATATCACAGTATTCTGATACTTTAAGTGACCAAGCTGGTCCATGTGACAAAGCTGAATGAGAATAATTGTAATATGGCCCTGGATAAATAACTAATGGCAAGATGGATCTTCTGGATTGCTTGAATTTGCTCAAAACCATTGGTGGATTTTTACGTGTACAGGAATGCATAAGTAAAAAATCAACCAAAATGTTTTATATGTGCATAAATTAAAAGCAAGAGCAATAATGACCAACACATTTAATATAGGATAAGCTTAGCCAAGAAAGCTTATGCTGTGATAAACTGCTTAATTTTTAAGTTGCAACTTTTGCTACAGCAATCTACTGAAAATCACAGATAGGTCTACAGAAAAATCAGGGTGATTAAAAAAAACAGTAAAAATATTAGCGTTAATTTTTTTTAAAAAATCTGAATATCCTTTTCAATCCTAAAATGGGACCAGCCTAAGACTTCAATTAAAGCATAACAAAATACTAACATAAAAATACAATTACAAGGGCAACAGTAGCAGCAACCAAACCAAACCAAAGTCTTTGAAGTTGTGGTCTGCTAAGGAAATATTTTGCACCTTTTTTTCACCTCCTGTGAGATGGATCGTCATAGAAACAATTTAAATACAGTAAATAAATACTAGTATGGCCTCTTTGCTGCACGGGTTCCATGACAATTAACCAGGTTTGCATTAGGATACTTTTCCTGTAAGTCTTCTCTGCTACAAACTGAATGTTGTGACAGTAGCTAAACCCTCTTTATGAAAGGCTATGTGCCATTTATAGTTTAGGTGGGAGCCAAATTTGCTTGAACTGGAATAACTAAGGATTTTCATCTGAATTTCTTTTCAGAAATAGGTTTGGAATATCAGAGTTCCTGAATACTAAACTCCATCCCTGTCCCTGTACATCTACAAATATTTCAGAAACTGCCATGGGGCAGAGATGGGTAGACAGACTGAGTGGCACTTTAAAAGGCATTTTACATTCAGCAATTCACTAAACAAGAATGTATTAGAGAATCATAGCATTTGAAAAGCCATTTAGGCCACTGAATCAACACAAAGTAATCGAAGGGCAGCAGAAGAAAGATCAGGTAGAAGAACATTTGTATGTTGGAGTTTGAACTATTGTACAATGATTGTACAATGGATTTTCAACCCAGAACTGCCCAAGTCTGTGTAGCAGATTGTGAGTGTCCAGAAGACCACATGCCTTCCCTTCCCATATTACAAAAAGAAGACATTTCATTAACATTAGAGGTTTACTGGATATAATATAACAGCTCTTTCTTCATTTTCAAATTACCGGACATTTAAATATACAGGTAAATCTTTCCACCAGTCCCTAATATAAATCTTTTTTCTCAGATCTGTGATCCCCAAAGTATCTTAGCTAATTCGTGAAATTGCCTCATAATGAAATCAGTTTTCTTCATTTCAAAAGATACATAGGTATTTAAACCAACAATGAGCACTTGATTCATGTATTCAGTGTGTAGCATAATGGCAGCAAACTCTCTGAATATCCCCAAACAGATTAAAATATATAAATAAAAATATATAAATAAGAAAGCAAAACAATATGGTTTGTAGCCACTTTTGAAATTGTCAGATACTTCCATAGTAAATGAGACTTGCACAATTTAAAAACATTCACCCTTTACTGAACTCTGCTTTGAAACTTCATGTATTGAAAAGTAGTTCAGAAACATGCAAATAATGTATTTTTTTCCTTTGTGCATATCTTTTCACACAATATTCTATTATAGCTACAAAGAAATTCAAAGATAATGCTGCTGCCTACTAACACTGAGTTGGTTTTCAGATTGATCCTTATTTTCTGAGATAGTTTTTTAGAGATTTAAATTAGACCAAGTACTTTTCAGGCAGAGAGATTGTTGTAGTTGTTTAGTTTAAGGCAAGTAATTGTCTCAAGAGGTTAATGGGGAGGGAGAATTAGATATTATTATTACACAGACAACATAAAATCAATGATTGACATAATAGATCTCTAGGTTTGTATCAATTTTGCAATCAATTGACAAGGATTTACAAGTAATTGTAAATGGACAAGTAATTTTGTCCATATCAACTACAAAATTATTCATCCCCAAATTATAATGCTGAAGTGAAGAAAGGTGAGGTATTCCTGAAGTGGATTAATGCTTAAAAGGACTGTGAAATCTGTTTAGTTCAATTTCTTAGATTAGATTTCTTTAAAGTTAAATAGAAAACCAGTCTGGAGTATTGGTTAAGGCATTAGGCTAGAGATCGGGAGACCATGAGTTCTAGTCCTGCCTTAGTCATGAAGCCAGCTGGAAGAAGGCAATGGCAAACCACGTCTGAAAATCTTGCCAAGAAAACTGCAGGGACTAGGCCAGGCAGATGCCAGGAGTCATTACTGACTTGAAGGACCACACACAGTTAATATACGCATACGCAAGCATGACATCTATGTTGGACCAAGGAGCAACGATGTGCCTTTGAATGCAAGCTGAGATCATACAGTAAAAACCAGATTTTGGTCTCAGTCACCATTCTACATTTAGAGCATCTCATAGATCTGGTCCTTACAATTGTACTTCTTGAGATAGCCTTATATAAGTAAAACATCTTAATTTTGTACTTTTCCATTTCTTACTTATTTTTAAAATATAATTTAATATAAATCTGAATATATTTTAAAGTTGCTACCATGATTGAAACAATCCTTATTTTTTCCTTTTTTAGATATTTTTCCTACTGTATCTTATTGTATAGGGTAATCCCAAGTAACAATATGGATGAAGCATAGCAAACAGAAATACTAATACAATTCTTTGTGATGAACAACGTTTTGATAAGAGTGATGGGTTATGGATATTGAAGCTAGCTTCTGTCTTTTCCAGAATAAATGGAAATAAACTGGAAATTTATTTATCATCCATTTTTCTAACAGGCCGTCATATACATCTCACCTGTTAACTCCAATGCTACATGAGCAGATTTCTATTATCCAAACAGAATTACCTTACCCTTCTGGTTAGATTGATTGGGGGGGGGGGAAATCACACAGTTCCTTATTTCCTAAAATATATACTCATCAGCCTGCTTTCCTGGCCATATGTTCCTAGCTAAATTGTGATATATGGGTTCCTAAGTAAATTGTGGAGTTTTTCCTCCTCTAAGTAGAGAGATAAATTTAATTGTATTCAGTTGAAGACTTTAAAAAAATACTCTAAGATAAGTCCCATTAATTCAAATAAAATACATGTGCACAAAAGCAGGCACAATCTGAGGCCCTTGAGCTTCATATGGCTTCCTTAAACTTTGGATGCAATCCTTGGAGACTCTCCAAAACTTGCCACCAATTTTGCATCGGATGTGTTTCAAGGAAAAGAAGAAGAAAGAAAGAAAAATCAGTTACATAAGATTCTAGATGAGATATTATCTGGACCTTTTTCAACCAGGATTCAGAGGTGGTTATGGGACAGAAATGGAATTGGTTGCTCTAATCATTTACCTCCATTGAGATGACAGTCAGGGAAGTGTGTCCTTCTTGGTTCTAATAGATCTACTAGCAGAATTCAATACCATTGACCATAGTATCTTTCTGGAAAGCTTTCATGGGTTGGGGGTACCATTTTATGGTTGTTCTGCTCCTGCCTCAGTGGGTGTTCCAGTCAGTGTCATGTGGAGACAGCACTTGACTCTTGGGAACACCAATGTGAGGTTCCTCAGATTTTAGTGCTTTCCCCAATGTTATTTAGATTAGATTTTTAGATTTTTTTATCCCACCTTTATTATTTTTATAAATAAGGCAGGGAACATACAGTACATCTATATGATATTGCTGGGAGGGCATTTGCTAGTTTGGGGTGAATTTTTATCATATGCTGATGATGCCCAAACTTGCCAGCCTGAACCAAGCTGGAAATTCTCTGAATCCCTGAGTAGTCTGGAAGCTTTGAAGATCTGGATACAGCAAAAGAAGGTCTAATTAAATCCTAGAAAAACAGAGTTGTTTGTTCTCAATTGACATCGGAGCAATCTTGTAACATCTGTTCCAGCAATTGGTCTGGATGGAGTCATGCTTCCCCTGAAGGAATTGGTTCATGACTTGGAGGATTTCCCATACTCATGGCTCCAGGTTAAACAGCAGGTAGAAGCTGATGGCTAGGGGATCCTTCAGCTGGTGTACCAGTTATGACACTACCTGGACCAAGATGCCCTGGTGATGGTAATTCATACACTGATCACCATCCAGCTGGACTACTGCAGTGCACTCTATAGCCACCTTTATAGATTATTCATAAGCAACAATTGGTACTAAATGCAGTGGCTAGATTCCTGACAGATTAACCCCATCAGATGAAAATTAACACCTATTTTGAAGTCACTGCAAAGATTGATAATAGCATTCCAAGCCAATTCAGACTACTATTCACTTCCTTTAAAGCCTTTACAGTGCAGCACCAGTATACATCAGCCAATGCCTTGCCAAAATTAAATCTGCCCATCCAGTTCTGTCATCAGGAAGACCTGTTGCAGGTCCTCCTTCCTTGCAAGTTTATAGGGTATGGAACAGGTGACAGGTCTTCTCATTGGTGATTGTCACATTCTGTCCTGGGAGGTATAAACAGTCTCTTTGCTACTGGCATTTCAGAAACTAGCCAAAGCAGTGTTGTTCCAAAAGGTGTTGGGCCCATAGGTCAGTTTAATTCAATGGAAGCTATGGTGTGTTAGATTTTTACTGAATATTTTTATAATGTGTATGTCATTTTTAATACCTTGTTTCTGTCTTAACCATTTGGTTTGTAGAATTGGAACATCATTCCCCACCACACCCTGAGATCACATTGGCCCTGACTCTACTGGCTTTTCATAAGGCCTTAAGGACATGTGTCTGCATACTGGTTGTGTTGATTGTTGGTGGTCATTTTTTACATCTTGGCTGCAAATTGTGTTGTATGATTTTTAATACTAGCTTTTATATTGTACTTTGTTTTTATATTGTTATTATTGGTTGTAAGCTGCCCAGAATCATGTATTTGAGATGGGCAGCTGCATAAATAGAAAAAATAAAATAAAATAAATTTAATGTAACTTAAGTATACTGTATATTCAGTTCAGTACAATTTAGTTTTATCTTAAACTTATCTATTAGTTCATCCTGGCCGTTTTTGGAGTATGGTCCCTCACACATAACCCAAGGCCAATGCGTAACCTAAAAACAGTTATTGAATTTCTGCAACACAGAATGAGTGTGTTTGACTAGAAGCAAAAGATCCTATTCTGAATCCTTAATCAGCCATAAAATTCACTTGGTGACCCAACAATTCAGTAACTTTCAAGGGAGTTGATAGAATTATTGTAAAAATAAAGTGGAGAATCCATATGTACAGCTCTAAGTTCTTAGGATATAAAAGGTCACAATCAATACATCAATGAATCAATCTATATGAGTTTCACTTCACAAGACACATTATAGCTAACAGTCAATGTCTGGAAATACCTTTCATATGCTATATCATATAGGAAGTCCTCAAATGATGAGGATTTTTATTCTAAGAGAAAATTCCTAACATTGCTTATGGGCTAAATCTAACATTACACAAACAAGCATTCATTCATGCAGCAAGAGGTTATCTTGTCTTTCCATGCCTCCCAAGTTCCAATAGATCCTCTAACATACTTTGAAACAATTTAGAGTCATGCAGTAGAATTGTGGCATTATCCTTTGGAGGTAGTTGAAGCACTGAATGTGAAATTTGGCAGCTGGAAAGTCTTCAGAAAGAGACATAATGATAATAATTGAGGAAAAAGGAAAAAAAAGCCATGCCATTATAAATGAAGTAAATCAGCCACAGTGACATAACAAGTTTTTTCCCTATTAAAATCCAAGGCATGTAACAAAAATGGGAGTGGGGAGAGAAGAAAGTAAAATTCAGTTACTCTTAAAATCCTCCAACTCCTCACCAGACAACACTGGCATTTTGTATTCTTCCCAATATTTTCATTTCAAAGGGAGTTGCTGTAGAAAATAATGTCCTTGTCTGTCCCTTCCTCATACAATCTTCCAATCAAATTTAATAAAGCTAGTTTGATACAATGCCAGCCTACACTTGGTTTACCCTTGGTCGACTTTAATAGGGTCAAAAATATTTTCGCATTGGCAGTGGCTGCATTAATCATTTTTCTAGAGGATTTAGAAAATTGGAAGAGACAAGGCCAAGCAAAATTTTAAATTAATTGGGCCTACCCCAGCATCCAAAGGTCACCTTGTGTCAGTTGTCCCACATTTTCCAGGTCACAGAGTTCCTGTGCATCCTACAGCTGCTGTGTAGAGAGATCTGTGCTGTGGGCACACAAAGGTGAAAGAATTTCCTTCAGAAAGTGCGAATTTTCCTACAGGCAGCCACAACAATTGTACTTTCCAGATTGTCACTACATACCAACCATTTAAATAATGCATGCTTGGTTGATGCCTCTACTTGGTGAAATCTCTATTAGAGTAGTCAGGAAAATTTGCAAACATTCTGTCACATAACATAAACGTACTGCCTGTGTACAGTTACAGAGTAATTAATTTTCCTGCTGTTCAGAAATATTAATTTCAGCTGGGAAATTCATCTTTTCTGCTATGACTCCTTAGCCCCTTTTAATATTTCAATATTTCTTTAATAGGGATCAGACCATCAAAAGTATTATTCTTACAAAGGAAATCTAGTTTGTGGCAATGTTACAGTACTAGTCCAATATGACACCAATAATTATTCAATGTTGCTTGTCATAACCTTTAATAATGCCTTTCCAGAGCTGCTTACTGATCAAATGAAAATGGCAATAGAAAATAAAGGACATTAGTGAAAGACATTATTTAGGGATGCAATTAATTGATTAGTTCCCCAAGGCTGTGGTTATGTGGTCAACAGTGTGAAAACCTTTTTAGCTGTGACGTAGGAGAGCCAAAATATAAGCATCAAGACTAACTAAAGGCCACAAAGTTACAATGAATGATTCACTGTGTGTTCTAACTGTTCTAAGAACAAAACAATATGAAGAGAAGAATAATTTGGTCAGGTAAGAAAATGATACCTCACTGATTTTTAAGAAGATAGCTGCCAAAGTAGATGGAGAGAGAAAGAGAGAGAGAGAGATAACTATATGATATATATCTCTGGCAATCAGGAGTTTTACCAAGTATATGCATGGATGTGTGTGTGTGTCTGTGACTGTGTGTTTGTGTGTGTGTGTGAGAGAGAGAGAGAGAAGAGGGAGAGAGAGTTACTAAAGGTGTATATTGGGGGGGGACGGGACTGAAGTATGTCTCCAATTTTACTTCAGGAAAAAAATGTGCTCCAAGTATTACATTTTAGGAAACTCTGTGTTAGAGGCCTATAATAGCCTAACAGTGCTCTACTATATGTTAAACATAAATATGTATAATATGATTAAGGATTGTAAGCCTTTGCATTTTGCTCTTCAAAGAGTGGGAATGGAAATATATTTCATATACTCTATATTTCACATGAACAATATGTCCTAGCAGATAACAGATGATAAGCCGTGGCAATTCCTAAAGGTTCTTCTCATGAGGTTGCTAATAACCTTTTATCTGTCAGACAAATGTAGTCATCTACGATAATATATATATATATATATATATATATATATAGAGAGAGAGAGAGAGAGAGAGAGAGAGAGAGAGAATATATATAGACTCATAGCTTCCCCAACTTATTACCAGTCATTAGTATAAAAACCTGCAAGGATGGGGCCAGTTATGAGCACAGTATAATTCTCTATATTCCTTAGCATTGGCCATGCTGACTGCAGAGAGCAAAGGAAATGACCTTGACAAAAATATGCAAAGAGGGCTGAAACGTTCTTTAAATCCTGGGAAGCAAGATAGTATTCGGAAGTGGATCAGACACTTCCCTAATCACAGGGGTGTAAGAGGGGGGAGGGATAGCACAATCAGACTTGCAAGATTCTGTTTTATAGGCTATCTCAATAAAGTATAGTCTTCCTGTGGAGTTGATTTTCTGGTCTCATTTACCTAGTGGGACTGAGACTGATAGGAATTGTAATTCAGCAACATAGGAAGGCCACTGAATCAATTAATGTTAGATTCAGAAAGTCCAGTAAAAAAATTATTATGCAAGTACACACACACATACATATATGCTGTGAACATGAGGCACAGAATAATAATAGTTTTTATGAACTTTAGCTCCAATTTTTAGCTGATAAGACATAATCTGAACCTTGAGCCATATCAGCTAAAGCAGTACCTTATTCTAAATAGATTGCAACTAGATTATAAGTCTATCCCAGATTCTGTTATTTTTTTAAAAAATACATTATGAGGTTTGGCAATGTTAAGCTCTTTATAATAAATAAAAATATAGAAGAATTGATAAACTGTGCTATTCTTTCTTTGAAATAATTGTGATGCATTACTACAGCTTTCTGTAGCTCTGGGTATTATGATGTGCTGGGCTTCCGTGAACCTGAATAGCCTTCAGATGCAATCTGGTTTTGCTAGACAGATGATGATACAATAGAAAAACATTCATGTCCCCTTGGCCATACCATAGCTGCACAAGCATAGTAACATCACCTTCTACCCATGAACATTTCTCAAAAATCCTCTTTTTTGAAAGAATTTCTAAATCTCTTGTTGAATCTCTTTCAAGAATCTGACCTAAATTTGTTAGCAAAAAAGGCAGGAGAGTTTCTCTGCCTTGAACTATATTTAAGTATCCTCTATGAGAACTAAGCCACAACCTACATGGCTTAGCTGTCCTCATCCTCCTTCAACTGCAGCATCCAGCCTCATTGCTATGTCTGGTCAGGCAGTCCATTCTGGCTTAAAGGTGAGAGATCAACATCAAACCAAAGCTATGGAGCTGAGCTTCTTCTAGCTGCTCTAGATGGAAACATGTCTACCCCCCAGGTTTGGCAAAGTGAGAAAATAAATGGGGCCTGCTGAATCACTTGTCCTTGCCTAACCGTTCTGGCCCTTGGATACAAATTAGGGGCAATGCCACAAATTGTATCATGGGATTTTAATTTTCCTTCCAATTCAGTCATTTTTAATCCAGAGCAGTGTGCAGTTTCAGTTTGAAAAACGATGCAAATATTATAACCACATGAAAAGTTCAGCCCTATTAATTAAACATAATCTGAGTTGCAAAATTATATAAATACTGCCTCTGACACAATTTCTTCTTCCTTATTCACTGTGGGGGGAATGGATAAATAGTTCAGAGGTTCACATTTTCTTAAAAGAGTTCCAAAAGATACATGTAAGTATCTGGATATAATTATTATTCTTATAAAGGATATGTAAGGATAGATTGCTACACTTATTAAGATCATTTTAACTTGAATTCAGAATATTTTGCTTTAAAAACTGCCCAGTACTGCTTATCATTGTATTTTGACAGCAAACAAAATTCTTGTTCACAACTACAGCATTTGTTTATCTCCCAGCATCTGTGTTTGGATTACAAGAATACTGATTGGTTTATTACCAGGGGCGCATAAAGGTCAAACTGTCCTTTTAAATTTTTTAAGGGGGTTGGTGTTGTTGCTTGGTTTTTGTTGTTGTTCTTTTGGTACCTAAGAGTTTGGTTCATTAATCAGAGTCAAAAGTGAAGGAAGAGGAGGTGATTTCATATCATCTGAATCCTTTAGGTATATTATAAAAAGCAGGAGTTAAATGTTGATATTAGAGGTTGAATAAAAGTTTATACAGATCACACTGACATACTTCTGACAGGTGACCTGAAGCCTTTCAAACTGACATCTGTCACAGAGACAGACACTGTTTTTTTAGCCTGAGAGCTTGTTTTCATGACATTTCATTTTTTCATCAGATTTTGCAAGAATGGGAAAAGAAGATGAACTTGAAAAATCTTGCCATGGGCAGGAAATGAGATCAGGTTTTCTGCAGCTGCCTAGCTCACCTTTAAAGGTTAGAAGCCCAGGAAAAGTAAAGACAAAGGCCTTGTTCTCAGATTAGCTCTTTAAATATATGTCTAATAGCTGACTGTCATAGTAGTGGGATTTTTATCAAACAAGACATTGAGATCCTATAAGGTTCAAACAGCTTGGATTTCTCAAAATAATTTTAAAGATGATTGATTTGGCATTTTCTAAATTCCATACAAGGGATTTATATAGACATTCCAAGAAGATTAAGCATCCTGCATGTCTACCTCCAGTGCCACAAAAATAAACAGAAGTAAAATGAGCTCTTTCAGATAAAAGCATTTAATGGGAGGGAGTATTAGGTATGTTCGCTGCCTTGAGTTATTTATAAAAATAATAAAGGCGGGATAAAAATTAAATTTAAATAAATAATTATAAAAGGTAGAAATAAAGTCTCCTTCAGATTGGTTCTGATTATTGAACTGCACAAGCAATGTTACAAACAAATACCCAGCTTTCATTCATTTCAAATGAATTTGCTCAGAAGAATTTCATCTACTCAACTTAAAGCAAATCTGTGTAATTGCTTATTATGTGAGATATGCATGATTTCTCATGATATTTAGCATTTCCAAGATTTTTCATTGACTTGCCTAAAACAATCACAGACATCTTCAGTTTGTTGTAGCTACATCTCAAAGAAATATATTCCAGAAATGATAGCTGTTTTGAGATACAAATAATACCAAGAACTGGACATGAACTCTTTTGAAAGGCTTAAAGCCAATGGCTACATGCTGAAAATAATCTCTGTTTGAGACTAGCAGATTTTTTTTTTCAGATCAAATGCCATAACACATTAAGAAACAATTCCAGGAAAACTGAGCAATTTGATGTTTTATTATTTGACACATTGAACTTGATCCATTGTATTTAAATACAGTACTGTATATTTTTATCATAAGCCTGGCCTGAAGCTCATGATCCACTGAACAATTTATCATGCTGGTAGTTCAAGTGTATACGTTATATCTGACACATTCTTGATACATAGAAATAGTAAATTTGATTGTATCGGATTTCTGCAACTATTAGTCTCTTCTTTCTTCCAATAGCAGTGATTACGATCAGAGTATAAACATATTTATGCTAGTTAAGATGCAGTCTTAAATGTGCATACAGTGGCATAAGTCCCATGGAATCAACAACAACCACAGGAGAGAAAAGGGTGTCAGACTGATGAAAATAGTGTTGTGGCATGATGATACAAGCCCATCCCCTTTCTCTGTGTGTCATGATATCACACACATGTCCCAAAGGGGGGAACTTTCAGTGTGGTGGAATGTGCAGATACCTTCAAGGAGAGGCAGCCCCACAAATAACCTAGCCCTGTGCCATGTAGAGCTTTAAAGGTGATTACCAGCACTTTGAATTACACCTAGAAAGAGACTGGGGACCAGTGCAGCTCTCACAACAGCAATGTTATATGGACAAACTGAAGAGCACCCAGCACCACATACACCACTGCATTCTAGACCAGCTGTAACTTCCGGCTGGTCTTCAAGGACAGTCCCATATAGAGCACATTGCAATAGTCTAGCTGGGAAGTGAGCAAGGCCTTCCAGTCCAGGAATGGGTGCAATTGGCATACAAGATGAAACTCTGCAAAGGGCCCCTAGTTATGACTGCCACCTTCTCCTCAAGCATGAGCTGTAAGTCCAGGAGACCCCAAATTGCATACAAGCTCTTTCCAGGAAAGTGCTACTCTGTCAAGAATCAGAGACAACACTTCATCAGATCCCAGTAGTTGTTCAGCAATTCTGTCTTGCTAGGGTTGAGTTGGAGCTGGTTCCTTCCCATCCAGACCCTCCCAGTCTCCGGGCTCTAGATCAGCACCACAACAGCATCACCTGTCTGTCCAGGAAAGAAGATGTGTAATTGAGTATCATCAGTATGCTGATGTGAAGAAAAGGGACCTTTTCTGCATGCTATTTTATCACAGCACTTTATTTGAAATGAATTTATAGGATATGGAATAAATTTCTCTGACAAGAGCATCTTGCAAGATTTTCATTGTAAAAAATTATAAATATTTGTTGGAAAAGGTAGAATTAACTTCCCACACTTCATATCATTGGCATCTATCCTAGCTTTGATAACTGGCTGGATTCAATTCTTTCCTGGGCTCAACTTATTATCTGACTCCATGCCATTTTCTATTTATTTATTTAACTTGATATATACTGCCAACCACCAAAGTCTCTGGGGGGTTTATAATAAAACATGAATTAAAGATGAATTAAAACGTTTTTTAAAAAATAAAAATAAACAAGAAAAACAACTAAAATTAATAATTAACCATTAAAACCAACAGTAAGAAGACTATAAAAAAGCTTTAGGTGAATTTCAGAGAGCTTGGGAGGCAACAGAAAACTCAATAATTGCTGCCATATAAACCTACACAACTGTAGGCAAACCTCCTCACATGATCTAAATAAGTGTAGAAATTTAGGTAGAAAGAGGCATTCTCTCAAATAACCTGGACCTGCCACATGTCGGGCTTTAAAGGAAATTACCTGCACTTTATATTTTACCTGGAAATGAATTGACAATCAATACAGTGCTCTAAGCACAGGTATGATATGGTTCTTCACTTTCTTCCTAATATTAATATAACTGCCGAGTTTTGCAGCACCTGAGGTTTCTAAACTAGGGACAAAGACATTCTAATGTAGAGCATGTTGCTATAGTTAAGCCTGGAATTAACCAGCACAATAGATTTTGGTCATTATCATCCAGAAATAATATAAGCTGAAAAGGATGCAAAGCTGATAAAAACTAAGTACTAGGGTCACTGTGTCTGCAGAGATGGTTTTCAATACCTGCAGAGATCATTTTTAAAGTTGCAAGTTTTATCTATAAAAATATGGATTCACATATATAATTTTACCCTTTTACCATGAAAAGTTTAATCAGTGAAATAATTGTAGTTTTTAAATAGCAGTTGAATCCATTTCAGGATTAAACTAGGCTTCTCATAAAATTATTACATTAGCAAAATCCATTGTATGTGTAACCAGTCAAGATATAAAGTACTATACGTTTTGGGGCAAGACGGCTAGCTGAAGAATTGTCATACAACCCCAAAAAGAAAAATCCACTCCTGATTTGCATAACTGATTTCTGATATATGTTGTTTGTCAATATTTTAAACTACAAATTTTTTTCAAGAAAAAGTTTGACCAATACGGTGGAAATTTTTGGAGCTACCCTGTTCCCAACATACTTTCACAAGCCTGTTCTTTTGGGTTTTTTTCCTTTTACTTTGTTGATATTTCAAAGCTATATCATATTATGTACATATTTTTCTCCTGCTGAATGGTGTAACAAAATAAAAATTAATCATGTCATATATTTAAAAGTTATAATCATTTTTTTATATTAATGAAAAATATTCATTGGAAGCACGGAAGTTGAAACAGGAATAGGAACCAATCACTAGGACTTTCTCAGATATTATTTTATTAAAAATCTGAAAAGGAATATATATATATATATATATATATATATATATATATATACACACACACACACACACACACACACAAACACACATTCTTCTAGAATATATAGATTTCTAGGCTAGTAAAGAAGAAAATACAGTATACTAGAGTGACTGACTTTAAGAACAAACTTAACCTCACTGCTAAATCAGCTGAGGACTCTCTCTGCAAGTAGCATGAGGTACTGAAAAAAAAAAACTTTATTTCGGTCATTAATCAACACAAGGAAATTGATATGCAAATATCCAAAACTGATTTGTCGGTATCAGGTTAATTAGCAGAAATACAAAGAATTTTGGCTAAAAACATATTAGAAACAGGAAACACTGAAACAGTGCTTGCTCAGGCTACACTTGTATGACAAAAGTGAAAAGCGATTAAAATTAGCAATCCGGGTAGTATAAACTTTAAAATGGTAACATAAAGGACAAAGAAATATTGATAAATAAAGCAATAAAATTATTCAGTAACATGAGAGAGAGAGTAGAAAGTCTGCAGGTTGGACATGGATTATATCTGGAAATTTTCCTGGCCCACATATGAATTGTTAGGCATTCCAGTGACAAAGTATTGCCGACTAAGTGAAGGCAAATGAAACATGTTGGAGGAAGGCAAAGAATTACCTTTATTGTTCATCTGTATTTATTTTATCAACATATGCCAGGACTCAGTGCCAGCTCTGTCGTTAATCAAATTAATCCCACCTTGCAGTTAAGAGGAACATAGAAAAAATGTCCTCCTGCCCCATACAAATAGAATGTGATAATTATTTCAGCACCATATCTCTGGCTACCACCATCCTAATATCAGTGGAAGGTAATATAGCTCTGCTAATATATTTCTGTGTTCCTATTACTGCATTGGACCAATAATTTAATCAATCACAGCAGAGATCACTACAGCAGAAATTTCTTTTCCAAGGAATCCTTCCTATATCATCATAACTCAACCCCAGTTTCTGATCAGCAGACCTTCAGTGGCTCTGGCTTTCAACTGTTGCTACTTTGTCTCTTATGACTTTCTGGGGTGTTCCACAAGTTGCTGGATGTGAGACCCTGTTCCTTAAGTTGGGCTCTAGGGATCAGTTGGGGTTGTTGCTATTGTACCAGCCTCCCTGCTGTGTAGCAACTTCCCTGCCTGAGCTCTTCAACTCCATCTCAGGGTTGGCAGTGGAATTCCCCAGGCTTATGGTCCTGGGATATTTCAATCTGCCTTCCCTGGGAGTGGGGTCTGAGGTGGCTCACGAGTGCATGGCCACCATGCCAGCCATGGGCCTACCCCAGGTCATCCAGGGCCAAACACAGGACAGCAGTGTTTTTAGAAAGTGTCCTGCCAGCGCCCTTTGCCAAACAGTGGCAAAGTAGTGGCAAAGTAGCTGCAAAGTGATCTGGAATTGGGGAAGTTATCTGTGGGTTCTCTGTCATGGTCAGATCATGTCTGGATACTCATGAGATTCTCTGGTACTTCCCCCAATGCAGGGAGGCTGGACCTATTAGAGAAGTCCACCCCCAGTGATTGATGGACCAGAAGTGTTCCACAGAGAGCTGGGGGTTGTTCCTGATGGTCTGCTGCACCAGTCCATCTGAGGCCTTAGTCATTGCTTGGAATGAGAGGGTGGCCTTGGATTGAATTGCACCCACGCAATCTCTCCCTTCTCATGTATCCCACACTCTCTATGGTTTATGGAAGAGTTGAGGTAGATTAAATAGGAGAAGACACATCTAGAGCAATGATGGCAAACCTTTTGGGCTCAGAGTGTCAAAAATTCAGAAAATGCCTAACTTGACTATGCTGGCACATCACCCACCCCAAACAAAAGAGAAACAATTCTTTACATATTCATTTATTTAAGAAAAATACAATCCAATCATGTGTGATACAGTTTGAGTTACCAAAGAAACTGAATGAGCAACAGGCACTGCAATTCTTCCCACCCACCTATCTCCCCCACCATCTCTGACCTTTTAGCCATCCTGCAGCCTGCCTTGAGGGGTGGCAAGCAGCCTCAGAACTGCATTGGTTTACCCCCTCCTGAAGAAGTCATCGCTAGATCCTACCATACTGGACAATTTCCATCCAGTGTCCAATCTCCCTGTTTTTAGGGAAGGTTGTAGAGAAGGTGGCCATGGAGCAGTTTCAGCAGACTTTGGATGAAGCGGATTATCTGGATCACTTTTAGTCAGGATTCAGGCCTGGACATGGGATAGAAACGGCATTGTCCCACTTTTGGATGATCTCTGGCAGGAGCAGGATGAGGGCACTGCATCCATCCTGGCTCTACTTGACCTCTTGGCAGCTTTCAATACCATCAACCATGGTATCCTTCTGGATCAGCTCCAGGGATCGGTAGTGGATGGCACTGTATTGTGCTGGTTCTATTCTGTCCTACAGGGCCAATATTGGTCAGTGTTGATGGGGAGTGAGAAATCCCACCCTTGGCCCCTACTATATGGGGTGCCACAGGGCTCGGTGCTCTCGCCACTCCTGTTTAGCATTCATATGAAACCACTGGGGAAGATAATCCATCACCATAGGGTGAGGCATCCTCAGCCCTATATGGCACCAGGCCAGGTGATCTCAGGGACTGCCGCTTTCTGATTACATCTACCCACCCCATCAGGTTTGGCAGGAGAGGCATGTTGCAGGTCCTGTCTGCTAAGGAGTTCCATCTGACAGAATCTAGAAGACTAGCCTTTTCTGCTGTGGCACCCGCCCATTGGAACATCATTCTCCCCCACCCCAGGTGAGGTTAGCCCCAACCCTTGTGACTTTCCAGAAATCCTTAAAATGTGTTTTTTTCAACAAGTCTGGGGATCCCCTGGCAACAGAGAGCCTGTGTGCTGTCTATACCGTGTAATATTCTGATGCACTCCCTCTTGTTACTTTGTTTTATTTACATATAATTGTTTTAAGTGGATTTTGTAGAATGTTTTTAATTGTTGGTTTTATTGTACACTACCCAGACTCACTTTTGTGAGATGGGTGAAAATATAAATTTGAGAGAGAGAGAGAAAGAAAGCTGGGTGGTTTTTTTCCCCCCAAACTGTAATAAATAAATATAATGGGCTCTCTGACATAATTGTAGAGAATTTTTTTTTTAATTTGCCCAGCCAGCCTTAAAAATATACATGGTATTTATGAATATAATTATTATATGTGGCAAAGAAAAAACTAGCTTCTGAAGCAATCGTGACTTTTTAGAAAGTGTCCTGCCAGATTCCCAGGCATATCAGTGAAATGGGAAAACTGCTGCCAGCAAGGGATCAGCCTCTCGTGCCAAAGAGAACTCATACCATTATATTCAACAAGAAGGTTCTTCTTATGTAGAAGGATAGGCAAGCTACTCTTCAGAGAAATATTTGGGGGAGACTTTGCCTCCTGAAATTCAAGTGACATCAAGAGACATAGCAGTAAAGAAGAAAATAACTTAAACCAGATTTGGTTTTTTTATAGAAACGTGATTCATTTTGAAAACAGGTTTTGAATGGGCTCAGGAAAATAAGTCTGGCTATCACAGAATCAGTCCTGTGGAATGACAAGGTGACCATAATACATTCTTTAATTGTGATCTTGCAAGAAAGTAAAGATTTTACTACTGCAGATTTTAAAAAACTGTTTCTGCATATGACAGTTTCAGATAATACTGTATGGCAGTACAAGCTGAAGTTGTAAGAATTACGTTGTATTCAGCCAGTCTCTAAAGTTTTTTTTCCTTGAAGAAGCTCTCATGTAATTTCACTTTATCCTAAGTAAAACTGAAGTATTTTTATGAGTTCCATCTGCCCCCACCCCATGACATTTATTTTAAAATAGGTAAATGTTTACAAATTGAAAAGTCTTGGATTAATATTATATTTTGCATAAGCTACCACCTGGAGCAGCCTCTCTCAATCTTTTCATCCTGGAGGAGCCCATGACATAATTTTCAGGGAACCCCTGAAAAAAAATTATTATAACTACAGCTCATGGTACGTTAGCATGATCAGTAAACTGTAGATATAATTATCCAATAATACAACATTTACAACAGTAAAGCGGCAGGCCGGCAGCTGAGTCTTGGAGCATAAAAATTCCAAGAGCTAGTGTTGTGTGGTGTGCAAAGTTCAAAACACATTTATTTATTAATTTTTCAATCACAATTTCTCACAGAACGCCTAGTAATCTCTCATGGAACCCTAGCGTTCTGCAGAATTCCAGCTGAGAAAGGCTGGTCTACAATCCATGAACCATTGCTGAACATAGATTTGTAATTTGATCCTAGTCTCCTTCTACAGTCACCGTTATTCCACTGAACTGACCAGTCATACAGTTGCCATAATTTATTGTGCTGAATTTATAGGCATGTTTTCATCCTGCAAGGCACATGTTGAAATTGCTATTGCCGTTTTTACATGTTAGTATTACTTTGATGTCAGTTGCCTCTGAGTTATCTTAACACAGACTTCAATAATGAGAGGGGCTGACAATCAAAAAAAATCACCCAGGTCAATTTTTGCATACCTTGCTAGGTTTCAAGTTTCATATACTGTAGCTATTTTATCCTGATATACATAGCATTGTTTTAAAATTTAAAACTTCCTGAGCCCAACAGCAAAGGGTTTAGCTGTGATCTGGATGATTTACCTGAATGTCCTTTCTTGTAAGCTGTTATGCTGAGCTGGTGCTTCCCATCCAATGCTATTCGAAACCCTGGTGAAAGCAACAGCTGATCAGGATTATTATTCTTGAGTGCTAAAGAGGAAGAGAAAATATTGTTTTATTGGTCTTTGCAAAAGACAGAAATTGGTTTGTGTTTTTCTTGTTCTGGGGAATTACACCTTGGTCCAATGCCAACATTTTCCAGCCTTGTAAGTTGATTTACAGCCAATCCTCCAAGTGCTTTTCTGGCAGCGATCCCAAAAAAGTAAAAGGAACTTCTACCAAGGAGGCTAGCTTGCCAAAAAGATAAGGAGGTTAATGTAACAGTAAATTCATAACATTTTGAATAAAACAAAATTCAAGCTGCACAAATAAAACTAAATATTTCTATACTTCCCTTCAAATCAGGAAGTATGGTTTGGGTTAAATGTTTAAATGTGTTTGATGATTCCCCACCACTTGGAAATGTAGATTAATATTTCAACTAGAGGTGAGCTAGAATTCCCCTGAAGACATTTTTATGACAACATATCTGAGATTACTTTTCTATGTATCAAGAATCTCCTTCATAATTTTGTGTTGATCATCTTTCCTTCCCACAATGCTTTGGAGCTGCTCAAGGTATTGTAGGAGAAAACATCAACATTTGTTCTGCTATCACTTTCAAAATGAGTATGACAGAAGCTATGCTTTTGCCATTGCTAACATGAACTTCCATCCCTAACAGTGTAAGGAAGGATTCTGCCTCCTCCTGGAAAAAAATCAGTGAAATGTTCTTCCTAATATCTCTGTTCACAAATAAGCCATTGAGAAGCTATTTGCTTGAAGTTCAGCTGCAACCCAGGGGACAATCACTTGGTCTCTTACACCTAATCTGCTCCCCACTAAAGGTTGATGCTGATCAGGTTGGAAAAACCCAGCTGAGTGGCCTCATTTATTTGATTATAATATTTATAGTCTTTCCCCAACAGCAAGGAATTGCATGCCTCATAGAAAAACAGTACCTAGGAAGTTGAATATTGTTGTAAAACAGCGACTTAAACTACATTAGTATTTGTTGATTATGAATGAGAAAATATCTCTGCTTAGGTCACTTTATATATGAAAGGAGTTGCCTATATTTGATTTGAGTTTCTAATTATTATTACTCAATTATTATTACAATGCATGAGGAAAATTTGAATTTTCATTAAATGTTCTAATGGGAAAAAATGTCTTGATGCTTTTAATGTCCAACGTAAGGTCAATAGTTGTCACCCAAAAGCTATCTCTTATTGTTGCACAAAATAAAAAATAGCAATATTTTTGTGAGAACAAAAAAGCATTGTTTTCTTATATATAAGAAACACCATTATATTTCATTTTTGTGTATAGTATTTTCCATTCATTTTCAGAACTGATACCATAATATCCAGTAGAACAGACTAAATTGTAATTAACTTTGTTTCCTTTCCCTCCTTGGGTAGATGGAAGGCAGCCTGTTACAGTATATGCATGTTTTAGATGTGAAATATGAGGTAAAATATTGTGGTTTGGGTAGATTATCTTTCAAATTTAGGCCAGCTAATGGATTAGGGGGCATTGATTTAAGACTGTTAGGTAGTTCTTTAGATAGTTCTTGGTTATATTCACAGGTATTTATGTCTCCTCAGATTTTGGGGTGGGGTTTTTTTCCCAGGTTGAACCACAATGGCTATAGGACAAGGGATATCTGTTTATAGTATTAGAACAGCCCTTTTAATCAACCTGAAAACATGGCTTTTAATCAACATGAACATTATTTTAAATAAATAATGGGACCAGTGTGAATTAAAGGATGGCATACTTAAAGAAGATAAGATGCTAAATATCCCAAGGCCTCTGAATAGCATCAGGAGCTGCCTTACACTAATCAGAGATCAGAAATCTTTTGGTTCAGGAACAGCATTTGGCCAACTCTTCCTAGACAATATTTTATGCATGGACTGCAAAGAGCAAAAAATGACAATATCAACTATGCTTGACTTTCTGGGACTCAGTGGGTTGCCCAGATATAGAAATAGAATGATGGAGACAAATTGACTGCCATACTATCACAGATATTTCCAGTTGACTCAAGAATTAGATATTAATCAAGTCAAAATTGTTGACCATCTTTTAATAAGCAATTAAGTTTTGGTCCTCATTTCATCCAAAAATGTTTGTCTCAGTTCTTCAAGTCCTGTGGCCACACACACTATGATGTGCTACAACTTCAATGAATTGATGTTCTGTTTTAAAAGTAGAAAAGATGGAAGTATTTTACTTTTACAAATAATCAGCCAAAACACTAGGGGGAAAATAGTTCTTTAGATGTTAAAAAATGAGTGGGTCTATAAATGGAGACTATAGACACATCACAGCAAGTGTCCACCAAGTAAGTGCATGTATTTATTTGAAATACTTATGATTGTGTTCTCCTATAATGAAATATTTATTGAAATTGCTTCTGTGGACCTTTATAGTTGTTGATGGAGTTCTACTATAATCCAGCAGGAGGCCAGAGAGATGGAAGTTCTTGCTGTATTTACTTATTTATGTCAAGGAATATTTTCTGTAATCTTTACATTGAGGAGGGGTAAAAGATTGTCTATGTTAGCAGAATGTTTTCCTCACCTCATCATTCTTTCTAATGATGAGGAGATACTTTCTAATTAACATATTTATATGCTTCATGCAAGATTTAACGCTTTTTCCCCAAAATGTATTTTCTCCTTATCTGTTCTGGTATTTTTGCCCTCGGATCTTTCCATCCCTTAAGAATCAGTATCAGTTTACCAAGCAGAGAGCATTTTCTACTCTTTCTTCCCTTTGATCAAGATACATTTATCCAAATTAGGAACATGCCTGCCCAAATTGGAACAGACAAAGACCCCATATAAGCAATTATTTCAAACAAATCTTAAAACAAAACAGCTGTACAAGCCACATTCAGAAAGAACATATACTATGTGTGATCTAAAGCTGTCTTCTGTGCAAAAAAAAAAAGATTTAAGAGCTATTTATTGAGTATAGAGTAATAGTGGAACAAGGAGTGATTTTTTAAAATTCATTAAGAGCTATGATTTGTGATTTATTAACAAAACTTGTGAGATTATAGATCAGATTGGAAATAGGAAGATCTTCAAGCTAGCTAAAACGTTATGGGAAATTGTTTACATTTGTTATTACTGCTTTTCTGAAAAGATGATGAATTATTCTTTAATGTCACCAGCTTGTGACATCACATTAAAAATAATGGGCACAATCCACCAGCAACTTCAATCTGAGCCCTTTGAAATGAATGGAAGTTGCAGAAGAACACATCAGTGCTTTTGTGTAATTTCCTTTCATTTCAATGGGGATTGCATAGAGAGTAGTATCAGTTGTGATCCCATTGCAAATGTTCAAAGCTCTTGTCAGATTCATACTCTGTGCAGGGCTAATTTACTAGACCAGTATGCAGCTTATGTTAATCTCTTTCTTTGCACCTCTCTATAGCATGTATTACAACAACTTGCTGTCTTCATGCTTATAAATTCTTAATACTTTCCCATGTGAATATTTCTGAGAAGTCTGTGTAATAATAAAACCCAAAATGCTAAATTTATTTGTCAGCCACATAAATATAACTGCAGACATTTGACACAATATAGTCTTCACCCTGCCAATTCATGGCAAAGGGGGTGGGGGAGGCATGCGTTTTTCTCTCTAATTGGAACAATGATGGGTGAATAATCTTTTGAACAGAAAACACACCAAATATCATTAAGACATGCCAAAATATACCACTGAAAGAGAGCTAATTCACACAATTATTTGTATGGGTTAGAGTTAACATGAGTTAGAGAGAGGCTTAAATGAAATTAAATCTACTTCTGATCTTACTTCTTTGTTTAGGGGAACAGTAATAATTTTCTGCACAATGCCTTTCATTCTTATGTACTGTTATCTCAAAGTAAGCTCCATTCGTTCCAAAACATCATATGTTAAGATCAGATTATTAGTGATTTAATAAGATCATTGTAATCTTTTACTATTAGGGATACAATAAATTAAGGTCTTATATCAATAAATTGTGGGTTTTGTTTTGCTTTGTTTGCAGCCACTTCCTTGATTAAAAGAACAGTGGTCCCCTTGGGTTAAGAAGGTGCCACAATATAAATTTTAAACATAATGTAATTAATTTTATAGCTCAATGTAAAAGTTATGCCTATGTATAGATATTTATGTATAAGTGGAATGGTATTTGTCAGACGGTATACCTATGTACACTTTTATACTCACCCTGCATGAACATAGAGTGACCCTGACCCAGCTGTAGCATACTACCAATTTAACCTTGGTAGATTCCATCTAGCTATCTTAACAGCACCTGAGTTATAACTGTAGGACCACATCTACAAACATCAAGAAAATCAGATGGACCAATTTCAGTCTAAGTTGTTCTTCTTTGTAAACTTATTTGAATGACTCATCTTAGCTTTCTCTTTTTCCTTTTTTCCAGTTTGCAGAAAAGTAGCAAAAGAACATCAAGGGATTTAGGTCTTGATATCATTTTTTTTAGCTGCAGCAAATTATACCCTAGAGTTATAACAATAACTTCATCTGGCAAGGAGGAGATTATTGCAAAGGCCATTGTACCAGACCTTGCACTATATTCTGCTGCTACCACACATAGCTACATGCTGCCAAAGAGTGCATTTGGATTTTGTGTACTTGTTCATTTCCAATTCATCTATTCTGTGGTGGAGAAAATAAATGTAGCAAATAAAATGGAAGCTGTACCATTTTTCTTCCCTGTCTTTTTGGATATGACCAGGTCAAACCCAACTCCTATCTGCCTAAACCTATCAGATCCAAATTCACCCTTCCTGCCCCCAGACCAAGCCCCCTGCAATCCCATCCAAACCAAAGAATAGAAGCCTCACTCACCAACTCACAGTATAGCCCAAAGGCAGACCTAATAAGGAAACTACAACATAGTAACATAGTAACAAGGCAAGAAACCCAAGTTCCATCCTCAATCAACCTGATGACCTCAACATTCCATAACAATGGACTTCCTCAGCTCTGCTGCCCTCCTGAAAGGGCCATTTTGCCTAACAATAGAAATAGCCCATGGACACAGACAAGGACCTGCCTAGCTTCCTCAAAACTGGCCAGCAAATCAGATCCCTAAGATTTCCTGCCTTGTAGCCCTCAACTTCTATAAAAATCTTTGCTTTCTCATTGTTCAGGATTCCACTTTCTTATAAAGCAGACACCCAGCAATTATTGCAATAAACATGGTTCTTCTCCTCAGTGCTGTGGTCTGTATGTCTGAATTTTCTACGACCATTCGCCATCTTGCAACTGCCTGAGAGAAATGACAAGTTTCATAATATATTATTATATTCTATTCAGGTCTTTCAATATCCTCACTCATGGCCTGAACTTGTTGATTAGGTCATGCTAATCTAAAATAGGGTGTTTCCCATGGATGCAAATTCCATAAATATATAATACCTGGGATGTTACCTGATCTGTAATACCACAAAACATTTCAGATATATTTTTACTATTTGTATCTCTATCTAAAGGTAACAAGAAGACCTAGATCCTTTTCACATGTCCAAATTAGTTCCATTTCCTTCAGTCATTTTTTGATGAAGTTTTGAAATTGTTGTCAATTTCACATTCTGAATATTAATTATGGATATGCTAACACCTAGTTAAAATTGATATTAATCACATTAGGGATGGGAAGCTTCAGAATTAACAGGCAGCTAAACAGCACCTGTCAACATGCTATTAAAAAGAATTATTCTCCACCAAAGCATTGGTGAGAAAAATCATATGACCACTTTACTACACCAAAAGGAAATAGGGATATCATGGCATAGAAGATGTCACAGAGATCATAGAAGTTTCATGTTAGTCTTGCAGTTAAGTGAGTTTGGTCTCTTGCCTCTTGTAAATGTGCCTATAGTTCTGCAAAACTCACACTGGAAAAGCAGAGTTTAATAATGAATCAATTAATAGAAATCATTATTCAGCTTCTGATATTTCATGATCATCTGAATTTGGGATAGGGATCCAGCTGAAGCACTTTATATTTGAACAGAGAATTTAGGTGGAGTTGCTAAAAGAGATTCAGCCATGGAAACTGGAAAATCAAACAGCAAAGCACTACCACCACCCCAAAGATCCCTATTTACATATTTTCTGTCTCCGTGCATTGCACTCTAAACAGAGAAGTTAAAAGGCCATTAAATGTGATTACAAACCTTGGAATGATCAGGATCCTACTTCTTCAGAGGTTAACCAGGGGTAGAATTAATGTGATCCTAGGTATGCTGGTCTATGACCATAATAAAGATTAATTTAATTTGATTTGTAATCCAAGGGCCATTATACAGATTAATTATGCACTGTATGAAAAATGCTTCCTTTTGTCTGGTTTAATCTTTTTTTGAATCAGCTTTCTTGGATGTCCCTTGGGCCTTGAGTTTTGATAGAAAGAAAAAACTCCCTGTCCACTTTCTCCACATCATGGTTTTATACACTTCAGCCATGTCCTTCCTCAGAAGCAGAAAGCTGTTTATATCCCTTGGTCATTTTGGTTGCCCTCTTCTGAATTATTTCCAGCTCTATGGTAATCTTTTTCAAGTGTGGCTGATATTTTTAAATGACACTTCACATCTGATATTTCAAAAGCATCATGGGAAGATGTAATAATTTGTGAAATGTATCAACTGTATTTCAGAATGCACACATTTCCTTTTAAGTTATTGATTATAGTATATCACGAATGCACAAATTTCTTTTGCATAAATTTACACAACAAGAATTTATAAAAATTATCTTGATAAATCATTGTATGTTCAAAATGCATACACAAGGGCTGTTTTAGTTTGCATATTACCTAAGAAGAAATCAAAACAATTTAACATCTTCTTTATGAAAGAGCCAAATAATTCACATTTTCCTATGTATTCTTCAGTTGAATCTAGAACTTTTTTAGAACTTAAATGCTTGTTATGTTTTGTAATCCTCAACCCATTTGCTTATGAGTAAGCTGTTGATTTCTGTATTAGATTACTTTCAAATCCAAGCATTTACTATTTCAGATTGCAGTATATTGGATTTAAATAGTTACTTGGATGTTAAATAGAAAGCTACTAGGATTTTTAAAAGTTTGTATTTTGAAAATTTCAGCAACTTCCTAGGTTTGGTGAAACAAACATATTATTATAAGAAGGTTTTTTGGGGACAAAAACATACTAAAATCCAAATAGAAATGAAGTACCTAATTCATTTTGATTCCTTTTCACAAGATGTAGTTGAATATACTTTGCCCTCAGTGCTGATGTTTGTTATTGCTTGAATTTCATTGTGATATAGGCAAACTCTGATCTAACAGGCATCTAAGAGATGTAGTATATGAACTCATACATTAAGAATAGTGTTGGTTTCCTCGCTCTGGCTTTGTTTAGTGGGGGGAGTACATTTGCATGTGTGAAAGGTAAAAAAACCATCAACACAGAACTGCTATCAAAGTGAAATCTATATTTTCCAGCCCACCACAAATGCAATTTATTAAATACAGTTTATTAGAGAAGTAGAGTATTCTATTAAAGAAAAAGAGGACATAACTTAATGTAATTAAATTCTGTTTATGTTCTGCTTTCTGTTATGGCCATTAGAACGTACTAAAAGAACTTGATTGCTTTTGGCTGTACTGAAGAAATATTTTAGAATGTTGCTACATAGTTCTTCCTTAAACCTTGTAGTAAACAAAATATTTTATCAAATGGAACATGTAAGATGTAGCAGTTCAAATTTCGTGATATTTAAGAATTATTTAAAGTTAGATTAAGTCGTATTTTCATGTCTATAAACAAACAAACATACCATGGTTGGCTGATATGTACATAGGGAAATATACGTGTGTGTTTCTGTGTGTGTGTATAGTATTGCATATTACAAGTACTGTATATTGCATATTGTATATTTTGCTGAACTATGGGAGCTTAAGGTAGATTTTTAGCCTCACAACAACTCTATGAAACAGTGACTAGAGCAAAGTCACCTAGCAATGGCAGAGTTGTGATAAAGAAGGTATTAGATATTGATTAAAATGGACAGATTGGAGCAAAGAGCAAAAAGTCCTTTATAAATGGAGCACAGATATATGGTCCCATGGCACATCCTCAGATGGACTAAGTCATAATTAGATGACTGTAATATGTGCCAGCCTCGTGCTGTTTTTGTGATCTTGATGGCAACTGCTAATAGTATAAAGATGCATGGTGTTTAGGGACTGGTGAGTGCCACGAAAGATTTTCAAAAGTTGCAGCTTTCCATTATGTGAAAGCAGATTTCAGCAGCCTACAAATGGAGTCTTTAATCCATGGGGAAGCCCAAAGGCAAAGGCCAATTCATACAACCATTTAGTTATCCGATAATAGGTATTTATCACATGAGAACTGGGATGTATAAAAACAACTATCCCAAATCCCACCTGTAAGTGTTAAGAGAATTATTCTGCTCTATTGCCAGACACACCATGGAAGGCAGAATTCCAGATGATTCCCATTATAATGAGGTTAAGATTTAAAAAACTGATATATAAAGACAAAAACTGTCTGACTAGTGTCTACAGGGAGATAAAATTTATTGTACATATGATTACAGTTTGAATCCATCACTTGGTTTTCTTTAAATTTACTGCCAGAAATATCTCCGGCCACCTCCTGTGAAACGAGAACTCTGACCTAAATTCTGACTGGGAGTGGAAGTAGCAACTGAGAGTCCAAACAGTGGAGGGAGATCAAACGAGAACCTACTTTCTGCTATACAGCAGCAATGTGTTTTCTATCTCCATTCAACTTGGATAAAGCTGTGATTTATTTTGAGGAACATGTTGCAGATAAGCAAACAGTCATCTGGAAACATTCTTGTCCAAATACTAAATTTCTGGAAGGTCCCTCATTTACAAGTGATTTCTGGAAAATTTCTTGATTAATACAAGTCCATGAATAAACTTAAAATGATGGCTTTGTTATTCTTTTGGCACAGTATGTTAACAACACTGCAAGCTCTGCCAAACTGTGAGAGTTCTTTCAACTGGATTATGGACTTGTTTACATATCCAGCTGCAGTAAGGCCTTCTCCATCGTGGTAATCTCACAAAGTCCCCAGTGGGGGTGCCCATTAGGAGAGGGGATACTAAGTGGAGTTTAGTTTATTTAAATTGAGCAAGAATGTGAAGCAGGACTCTGATCTTTGGGGAACATGTTGGAAGTCTGCACTTTCTGGATTTTGTTTCTTTCATTTGGTTTGCAACAGGGTGTTTTGGCCCACTTATGGGATACAGGACTATAGAGTAAAGCCATTCAAAACGTTATGGGGACTGCCAAGAAGACAAAAAGAAGCATAAATAAAGAAGGATAATTCATGAGCTGAAGCAATGCCTTCTAATGTTTTCTATTAAACTAGTGAGTGAAGCTTACCCGAAGCAGGATTTTTTTCCATCTGCAGACACATTTTTGATTGTTTCTTTTAACTGATTTTATGATAAGTAATCTAAAAATAATTTATATACAAAAGTGTCTTGGGTTAGCGTTGCTGTCTGAATTACTTTCAAATAGGTGAGCTGTGGTTGAAGGGAAGATAGTCAAATCAAAGAGTTCATTGCAAAAATATGATAATTTTACAATACTGTGTCTCTGTACAGTTACTATTCCCAATATCCTAAACAGCTTAGCTGTTGAATACAAAACTCATAACTGTGCATTTCATAAAATGGCATCTTGGAAATTACCAGCTAGGGTTATAGTTTAGAAATTAGATGGCTGAAATTTTTTAAAAATCTACAGTTTAGCAGCATATTCTTTTTTTAGTTTGATAACATCTATAGGTTTGCAAGACTCTAGTTATTACTTTGGTGACAGGAATAAGTAAATGGCAACAAATTAGTTCACAATCACATAAAAAGTGGATGATATTTTGCTTCTGCTTCAAAGACTCTGTCAGCAAAAAAATATACATATACAAAATTGTGGTATTTAATCATGTATTAGTTTAGGTGCAAAAAATACTTCTGTTCCACACATTTTTAATGCTTGCTTATTTATCTGTGATTTGTTAGGTTTTGGCTTAGCATGGTAGGTAAACTTGTGATTTGTAAAACATGAACTATGGCAGATATGAGTAATCCATGACCCCAATTACACTCCTCCAAACCCCCAAAATCACCCCAATAAAATTTGGGCAATACATCAATCAACTTACAATGCAGAAAGGAATAGGCATGCAAAAGATCAGCATAAAAGGCAGATGTGTGAAGAGCAAGCTGCCAGATTGCTCTTCGAGCTCACAGTTCCAGCAGAAGAGTCCTTACCCACATCAGAAACCTCATCTGTAGCCAGAGGGGAATCAGCGCCAGTGTTTCCTATCGGAGAGGGCTAGGATCCTGAAACCGCTGCTACAGAGGATCTTCTCCCTGCCAACCCTAGCAACCTCAGCCTCATGTCCAGCTCCAGATCTCTTCATTGACATTGTGTGCATTCCAGACATGCTTCCAGCCTTGCTTCCAGTTTCTAGCCGTGTCCAGAATCTCTAGTGCAGCTTCATCATGCTTCAAGTCCTCAGCCTTGCCCAGGGTCTCCAGTTCAGCCTTGCCACACTTCCAGCTCCCAGCCTTGTCCAGAGTCTCCAATACAGCCTCATTGTGCTTTCGACCTTCAGCCTTGCCTTGGATCTCCAGCCCAACCTAGCCACACATCTGCTACCTGGTCACGGTCCTGAGGTAAACATGACAAAGCATTGGCCAGAAAGTTTTTCTTTCCTGGAATAAATTTTAACTGGAAGTTAAAATGACTGAAAAACTGAGCCCAGTGAATTTGTTTAGGGCTGAGATGCTGTGGGGTGTGGAGGGCTTCCAAATTCCTGTGATCGGTCCAAACCTCGAAAGGGCACTTAGTGCTTTTAAAGCTGCTTTTACAGTAAACGCCTCCTTTTCCCAAACATGCCAATGGCGTTCAGTTTCAGAAAATTTCATGGACAGATAAGCACAGGGTTTTAAGTGATTTTCAGAATTCCTCTGTAACAAAATAGCCCCAACTGAGGAGTCAGAAGCATCAACTTGGACCACAAAGGGGTGTTCAGGATCAGGGTGCTGTAGAATAGGCTCAGCACTGAAAAGGGTTTTCAACTGTTCAAATGCTGCCTGGCATTCAGGCGTCCAATTCAGCACAGCCCCAGGGTGTTTTACTTTGCGTGTCTCCCCCAAGCCCTTGGTACGGAGTAAATCAGTGAGGGGCAAGGCAATCTCAGCAAACTGCTGGATAACTTGGCGATAATAATTACTGAACCCCAGGAAACTTTGTAATTGCCTCCAGGTGCGGGGACGTTCCCAACTTAGAATTGCCTGAATTTTTGCAGGGTCCATTTCTATACCCTTGTCAGACACTCAATAGCCCAGATAGTCAAGTTGGGTTTTGTGAAATTCACATTTGGAAAGTTTGGCATAGAGTTTGGCATCTCTAAGCTTGTGTAACACCTGTTTGAAGAGGTGTTCGTGTTCCTCCTCGGTTTCAGTGTAAATGAGAACATCATCTAAGTAAACCAGGACCCCTTTAAACAAATGAGCATGTAAAACTTAATCAACTGCATGAAGACTCCAGGTGCTCCTGCTAACACAAAAGGGAGGACTTTGTACTGAAACGATCCTAGTGGGCAATTAAAAGCCATTTTCCACTCATCCCCAGCTTTTATGCGAATGCGGAAGTAGGCTTCGTGAAGATCGAGCTTGGAGAAAATCTTGCCCTTTGACAAATGAGCTAACATGTCTTTCATGAGAGGGAGAGGGTACTTGTTGACAATAGAGATGGAATTTAACCCTCGATAGTCCATACAGAGTCGAAGCGTGCCATCTTTCTTTTCCCGGAATAACACAGGGGCCCCAACTGGGGAATTAGCAGGTTCAATAAACCCCCTTGACAGATTTTTGTCAATGAAGTCCCGTAATGCCTCAAGCTCCTTCTGAGTCATTGGATAAATTTTTGGCTTGGGCAATTGAGCATTAGGGACTAACTCTATTGCACAGTCAGTTTTCCGGTGGGCGGGTAACTGATCTGCTTCCATCTCCCCAAAAACGTCAGCAAATTCTTGGTATTGAGCAGGCAAGCCTTCTAATTGGGGTAAGTCAGGGCGATCACTGACCTTCCAACCCCTGCATCTGCAATCATCTCCGCTGTAGGAGCTTGGTAAAATCCATCTGTAAAAGTCACATTTCTGTGCTCCCAGTTTATATAGGGGCTTCGATTGGTCAACCATGGGATCCCCAGGATTACCAAGGGATTGCCAACGTGTGCTACCACGAATTTCAAAGTCTCACGGTGACTGCCCATTTGCATTGCTACAGTTCCAGTGAAATGGGTTGCCACCCCCACCCCCGCTGTTGAACCATCCAACTGTGTGAAGATCAAAGGATGCTGGAGGGGGAAACAAGGCAGCTCCAAAGCCGCAACCAGATCAGGGTGGATTAAACACCTGGAACACCCAGAGTCAACTAAAGCCCATACCTCTGTAGTTTTTGTGCGGGAACCCAATTTCACCTTTATTGCTAAAGTGGGACAGTCAGCACTCACCATAAAATCTTCACACCCGTCCTCTTCCACTTGCCCGGTGGCGCCCTTCATGGCAGGTGGCTGGCATTTCCCGCCGGCTCCTTGTAGTCATCTTCAGCCTCCCCCGAGAAGTATAGTACTTCTTCAGCATCGGCTGTCCCTTTGGCCGCTGTCATCCACCGTGAGGGCAGGGGCAATTTGGCCAGTGGCTTCCCAGTTCAATCTCCAGCCTTGGTTTTTGGGCAATCAGCTGCCTGATGGCCCTCTTTTCCACATTGAAGACACTGACCCCTCGCATAGCGCCGCTCTCTCTCCTCATCCCTGGCTCTATAGCCGGGCCGGGCAGCAGTCACAGCGCTTCGGGGTCCTCTTATGGTGGCGGGAGGTTTTTTAGATTTTCTGGTTTGCATGAAGGTATGCTGAGCGTGCTCAGCCTTTCCGGCCAGGCAGATCCAGTCATACAAGGACTCTGGGTCGTCTCTACACAATGCATAGGACATCCCGGTTGAGTCCCTCTTTAAAACATTCTATTAGGGTTGACTGAGACCAGTCAGGGATTTTCCCAGCTAGAGCCTTAAACTCTAGGGCATAATCAGCTATGGACATTTGGCCCTGGGTAAGATCTTTCAGTGCCTTCTTAGCTCTTGCCTTGGCCAGAAGATCTTCAAAATGCAGCTTCAACGCCCACATGAAATCATCGAAATAATCAAGTGCAGGGAAGTCAGCCTCATTTAATTGAACATACCAGTCAGCCACTCGACCCTTCAATTTGGTGGCAATGGCAGTTATTTTAGCCTCTTCGGAAGGGAAGTATGCCCCAAACTGCCTCATATAACTTTTAGCATTAGTTAAAAAGAAAGATCACTTTGTTGGATCCCCATCAAACTTGACAGAAAAGTCTCTCACCCACACTCCAGTTGGAGTGGAATTGGCAGCCACTTGAGTGGTTGGGCCCCAGGTTACAGTAGCTTTCCCTCTTCGGGGTGAGGACACTGGTGATCGAGCCCTTCGGGGTGGAGATTCATCCCGGAGCTGTCTCCGGCCCCGCTCCACCGGCGGTCTGGATGGGAGGATGGGGGATGGTTGCAGGAAGCTGGGAACTCCTCCGTGACTCCCCTGCCCCTCCAGTGACAGAGACAGGTTTCTTAGCATGTACTCTATCAATTCTATTTTGGCCTCCATCACTCTTAGTCTCTCAGGGGTTTGAGAGTCCTCCCTCCCTCATGTGTTCAGCTTTCTCTCTGTTGACACCATAGTAGATTCTTTGTCTGGGGTTAGTGGGAACCGATACTTCCAGGACACCCCTGACATCCCTGGCTGGGGTTCCCCTATTTCATCCAAGGTGATCAACTCTGTGAGCGATTCGCTGGGTGCCAGTTGCTCTGGCTCTTCCCCATCGTCAGATTCCTCCACATCAGAATTGGAACTCGATTCATCCCGGGAGTCTGAAGGTTCTGGGGTGAGGTTCAGTTCTCCACTGTCGACTCGGGCATCAAGCTTGCCATCTCCTCAAGTCCCCCGGTCATGAGCTTGGACTCAGCCATCATTAACTATTTTTCCTCAAAAGAAACTGATCTTGGTAGGAGCTAATGGTACAACTTTGGGGATTCTCAGCTTTATGTAATGGTTGCCTATTCTAAAACACTATCAGACTCATGAGCAGGAATTCAAAGATATCTGATTTATTAAAGAATAGTATGCAGGATCACAGAGAAAGCTGAGAATGATTAAAGCGCGCCAAATTCAAACTGAAAAACCCTTGGTGCAAATGAAACCCCTCCCGCCATAGAATCTTCTCAAGTTCACAATCCCAGGTGCTCCTAACAGTCTCTGATGGTCTGCAGGAAAAGGCCTTGAACAGATAACATAATTCCAAACACATTCCATCATACTGATTCCATATACAGAGCTTGGTACAAGATCTCACAGCAGCTCCCTCCCAAACAGAAACGCGCATCAGCGCCATGGCATGTGAAATGTTACGATGTACAAACTACATTGAATCAGTGAACATGACATCTAGGTTGCCTGACATTGTTCAGGAACTTCAGATCTGTCTTGTTGTGAATCAGGTTTTCAACCTTGTCTAGAGCCTATGGTCCAGTCCAGTCATATTTCAAGCCCTTTGCCTAGTCCAGAACCTCCAGTCCAGTCTAGTGGTATGCCAAGCTTCCAGCCCAGTCCAGAATCTTCAGTCGAGTCCAGTATTGCTTCGAGTTATCAGCCTTGTTCCAAGTCTCCAGCCCAGAGTATCCAGTCCAGCCTGAGTCACCAAGCCCAGTCGAGTCCTGCCTCCAGAGCCAAGCCTCATCCAATGGGTCCATTTCGGTCTCTCCCAGCTTCCAGGTGCCAGCCTAGTTTCAGTGGTGATGATCCAGATCGTGGACATTCATCTCCAGTTCCAGTAGTGCCACATGCCCTAGCTTCTTCCAGTCTTCTAGTTCCCATCAGCAAATCCTGCTCTGCTGTTTTACCACAGTCTCCTCCTGCAACCTTGCTTGTTTCCTCATTGTTACCCAGTTGATCTTGATCAGAACCAGCCTACCTCTTGACCATGAGGACTTAATTACTGTAAACAGTTATTTAATAAAGAGTGGTTTTGATAATAAATCTGCCTGGCCACCTCATAGTCTGAACAAGACAGCTACATTCCTAAAAAAATGTAAAGTGGGATGGGCAGGATGTTTGTCTTTTCCTCTTCATGAAGATAGAAACAACATTCACCCTATCTATCCCTAAAGGATAATTTTGTGAGTTTTGTCACCAACTTTTGCTACTTAGAGTTTGGTCGACTCCAGGCTGCAAAAAAAACATGCAGGCCCCAAGTTGTCAATCCCTATTTTAAACAAGGCTCATGTGATCATGGTTAATCAGAAGGTATGTTTTATGATTGCCAATGAGAAAAGAACACAGTATAATACAACACATTCCCAAGATATACTTATCTGACAATAAGAAACAGTGGAAAGAATAATAAAGAATTTTCATCTAGTTTACAATTCTGGATTCATATCTCAGCAAGCAAAATATAACAGTATCAAATCAACCTGTAGTATTTTTTACATAGGTCACAGCAGTTAATCTGGTATCTCCCTATTTTTCTATTTTTATTATTGTTATTATTTGGTTTATTTGGAGGAGAATTGTGTGCTGGATAATATAAATGCCTTGCAAATAGTCCAATCTCAGATTTGAAGACCTCTTTTTTATCTACCTCAAGGCATCCCTGCTGCTCTGATGAATCAAGAGGATGGAGTATTTTTAATAAAGGCCAGATACAGTGAATGGTGATTTCAGACAAACTCAAGCTGCATAAGTATCAAGAGACCAATTCTCCAGAAAGTTCTTTAATTTAGCATAGCTGGGAAAGACAATGTGTGTCACTCCTATCTGACAATGGTTTCTTGAAATGGTAAAAACAGTCAAGTGCTTGCTGCTCATAGAAGCACCATTTTGTCAAGAGGACCATTCTCAAGAAATGTGCTTTCAAGAGCTCACATATGCAACTTTCAGGGGGGCAAATGCCCTTGGCAATTATACTGAAACATCAGCAAATTTGTATTTTGAATATGCAGCCAGAATGTAACTGTGAATATTGCCCACTATGTTTTTTACTGCCTAGTACTCCCAAAGACTATTTCCCTTCAGGCTTTCATAATAGTCCACTGGGAATGGCAGACTTTCCATTTATTTGCTACCTGCTTGCTGATGTAAATAAATGTACAGTATTACACATAGAGTGGCATTATTTGCAGAGGCAGCTGGAAAAATTAGGAGAACATTGACATCCTGCAGCAGAACCTACCTGACAAATACAGCGATAAAGATATTCTATAAAACCTTGTAGGACAGTTAGTACACATCATACGTTCTTTTTTTTTCTGTTGTGCTTGGTTTGTAATAAAACTTCTGAGATGACCTATAGTTGAAAAACAAATAGTTTGACATACTAGCTGATTCAAAATAAAAGCTGTATATGAATGTCATATGTACAATTCTCAAGATTTTTCAGTACTTGATGTCAAAACTGCCATTGACAACCTATCCAATTTACAAGCAGGGAAGTTTAAAACCGGCAAGTGTCATCTGTTTATTTTCAATGAAAGTTTTCATAAAGCAGCCCAGACATGTAGGCCATTCTAATATGTATAGGCTTAGCCAACTGCACCAGTTTTCAGTTCTTTCAGCTATCTCTCATACTCCTCTTTCCAGCTATTTGTTGCACAGTTCTTCTATGACATCCCCATTCACCATGGGAAGTCATGTCATCTCAATGGCATCGTCTCTACACGTGAACATTCTAGCTTTCCTTCATTATATGTGTCTTTGCTTCCCGTTACACACAGTTGCTTTACTCCCAAGTTATCTTTCTTTTCTTATCCATTTGGTCTGTATTCACTAATAAGTGACTTTAGACCCAAGTGGGATAAATGGATAGAATATGTTGTTGCTTCTCTTTTCAGACAAACACTGTGCCTTTGATACTTACATTTAAGCATTAAAATAAAATAACAACATGGTCCAACAACAATAAGGACCAACAACAGCAATAAAAATATAATCACTTAATATCTTTAAATTTGCTAGCTGAAATGAAGCAAATAGATAAGCGTCAACAGGACTATTCTGTATTTGAGTAGCTGATGTGGTTCCTCCATTCAGCTCAGCTATACAAGATCAGTTGCTTGTCTTTCTCTTTGGCACATTAGATGGGTTCACACAACAGTCTGCTTCCAGGTCCAATTCCAGGTGTTGGTTATCACCTTAAAGCCCTATATGGCATGGGCCCAGGCTACCTGAGGGACTGTCTCATCCCCGTTACCTCGACCCATCCCACACAGTCATGCAGAGAGGGCATGTTACAGACCCCGTCTGTAAAAGAATCCTGTCTGGTGGGGTCCAGGAAGCTGGCCTTCTCTGCAGCAGCTCCTGCTGCAGAACATTCTTCCCCTGGACGTGAGGCAAGCCCGCTCTCTCCTGACCTTTCGTAAAAAGCTGAAGACCTGGCTCTGCCATCTCGCCTGGAGTGAGAAGGGGAATAGTCATTCTTGGGGATGGCTGGTGCCCTAAAATGGCCCTCATATACACACAAACTGAATTAGAACTTTCATTGCCATCTGGATTTTATTTTATTTTATATTTATATCTTGTATTTATATTTATATTTTATGTATTATTTATGGTTTTATTGTATTTTAAATCTTTTACCTTTATTGTAAACCACCCAGAGTCCCTCCTCTGGGGAGAGATGGGCGGTAGCAAAATTTGATGAATAAATAAATCAATAAATCTAAGCCATTGTTTGCTTATCCATAGTTTGTTGAATAAGGAAAAGTAGTTAAGTTCAAACAACAAAACAAACCTAGACCACTGTTTACTAATCATAAATGGCTGGTTCATGCAACATGCTAGGTAAAGAACAACCAACTTCTTGGCTTAGCATGTGATATGAAGCTAGCTATTTTTAGGATTTTTTTAAAAAAAGCTATATTATATATTTAGACTTTTGTAAAACATCAAAGCTCTTTTTTCTAATGTTTTATGCTTATCAACCCAGAACACCAGAAAAAGGAAACAGATCATCTATACAGCATCTTCCAGCAAAATGTATACCCATTTAACTTTATCAAAAAGTGCCTGACCACTCAACCCACTACAACCCAACCAACAGAAGCTATGAAAAGGATAACACTACCATACATCAGAAACATCTCAGAAACTACCAACAAACTGTTACAACCGCACAGTGTCACCATAGCACATAAACCAACTAAAACTCTTCAGAACATCCTAAGTAACCCAAAAGACCCAGTAGCCCAAGAAGAAAAAACAGGAGTTATCTACAACATACAGTGTAAGGACATAGCAGCCACTATGTAGGACAGACAGGCAGAAGACTAACAGAGTGCATCCACAAACACCAACTAGCAGTCAGAAGACACGATGAGAACTCCTTAATCTCACAACATATGGACAGACTCAACCATACTTTCAACTGGGAAACTGTGAGCATCCTAAACCAAGCCAAATCCAAAAACACTAGAGAATTCCTGGAAGCCTGGCACTCAGACAAAGTAGCCATCAAGAGACACATAGAGGTAAACATCATTTACATACCATTCAAAAGAGACAATAGAAAGGCCAAAAAACTCAGAACACCTCCCCATCAGCAATCAACAACCAGATATGCAAAGATTAACACTAGGACTAACACCAGATGAACAATCAAAACAGCACAATATACTCTAATCAAGGAACTATTAACTCAGTCAATCAACCAAGCAGCAAACAACAGCCCAATCAAGTAACTCCCAAGGAGAGAACAACACCCCCACCAACACAAGCAGGACAAGCCACGCTATATAAACAGAGAGCAAGGCCCATCCCCTGTTCACACTGAAGATGTTGCCTAGTCTGGCAATGAAACGTCTGCAAGAAAACAACAAGGCTCAGAGAGCACCAAGGACTCCACAGTTCAACCCTGAGCTACAAATACTTGCTTCAATTGGTACTTTCTACCTTAATGAAACAGCCTGAAATTTCATGGTAAAACAGCCTTTTTCTGATATTTCTTTAATATAAGACTACACAACTAGTAGTCTTATATTAAAGTAGTCTTCCAAATAGTATGCTAGATATGACATTTCCCCCCCCCCTCCCAAATAATGATAAATCATTAGTGGGACTAGGAAAAAATTAATTTGATATCATTAAAATTCAGTTTATACATTTACATTAACTGGACATAGTACTAGTGCAAAGTAAAGTGGAACTATTACTTCCCATGATTTGGGAATTACACATTGATATATCCTAAAACTACATTTACGTTTTCTGCAGCCACATAATTTTGCTAATTCATATTCAGTTTGTAATCAACTTTTATTCCAAGATCAATTTCATAAGTACCTTTAATAAGCTATGTAATCCCCATCTATGCCTGTGCATTTGATTTTTGTTTCCCAAGATAGCAACTTTGGTTTGTTTCCCTTAATTTTTTTTTATTCTTTAGAAAGGAAATTACACAATCTAAGTACCACTAACAAGATACATAGTGATCTAACCTTATAATCATGTCCTATAAGTTGAGAAAAACAGATGCATAGCTATTTGTCACACTTACAGACCATGTTTACATGCCATGCTAAGTGATGATTTGTACAGTCATAGTTATAAACCATAATTGGCTGGATTCACACATAATATTAAGCCATTCACAACTCCTTACAAGGCACTCTGGGATGACTGCACATTGCACTAAGCCAAAAGCAAATAATCTCATTCTGATTAATGTAGAATACTGGACTTAATGTCGAGGGAAACCTTTACCTTTACTATGAGCCCAGCTACAGAGAAGAGACTCCATTAGTTTTTTTGCAGGAATGTAAAGGATCCAATACAGGTAGTCCTCAATTTATGAGCACAATGGGGACTGGAAAATTCATCGTTAAGCAGCGCAGTCATTAAGTGAGTCATCACCTGACTGCACCTGACTTTATTACCTTTTTTGCCATGGTCGTTAAGTGAATCATGCAGTTCCCCATTGACTTTGCTTGTTGGAAGCCAGCTGGGAAGGTCACAAATGGCTATCACATGACCCCAGGACACTGCAACCATCATAAATACTTGCCAAGCACTCAAATTTTGATCACATGACTGCAGGGACGGTTGTAAGTGCAAGGACCAGTTGTAAGTCACTTTTTTCAACACTGTCATAACTTCAATTAGTTGCTAAACAAATGGTCATAAGTCGAGGAAGATGATCTGTAAGTAGATGAGATCCTGCCTTATGATAAAATTCTTAGCATAACCCAAGCCTGCCAAATCAGCATAAAATTATTATTTTACATTCTGAAGCCTACTTTTCCCAGTGTTTGCCAGCTGCACAAACTCAGCAGAAGTGTTAAAACTGCAATTTGCCAAGATTATATTAAATTAATAAAAGTATTTTAATACTCTCAAAACAGACATCATTCAACATTATTTTCCTGATCTATGTCATCACAAATTAATAGATCAGGTTTATTAATGTATATGTTCACTTTCAGGAAGCAGCCCTCACCACCACAACAAAATGTTCAGCCTGGACCCGTAAATTGCCTTTATAAACCAATGACAAAAACATGCATTCCTAAGTAATATTAGAGTATGACTATCTTTATTATTACAATATGAAATCTCTGAGGGGGAAAAATCCAGGATTTATCTCAGTTATAATTTAGTATAAAATAAAACAAGACATTTAAACCTGGGGAAAAATATATGAGAATGGTACAACTATCAACCTATGTGTGCAATTTCCTTGTGCTCAAATTGTATTTTCTGCCTTCAGTATTATACTGAACAAGGTCCTGCCCTCTAGATTAGAGACTTTTGCATTAGAGGAAACTAGGTTATGTCTTCCACTGTCAGAGATAGAAATTATGAGCTGGAGTGCATTTTAGCCAGTCACTCTGAAAAATGTTAGCCCAAGGGGGTAATAATTAGAACTGTTTTTATCAGGTGACTGCTTTTTAAGCAGAGATGTGTCTGAAAATCTAGCTGAGGGGGTTGAATATAAACATAAATATTTTTTTTTCAGTCAGCATTGTGGCTAGATATATTTTGTTCTTTTACTTTTCATTTCAAATGTAAGCACTTTCCCCAGAAATTATCTGCTAAACTGTAATACCACTTAGCATTACAGTGACCTGATAATATTATCTCCTTCATGAACCTATAACTCAATGCAGCCTCAGATATCCTTAGGTATAGCTGTAAACTGGCCCATTACATCTCTTTTGTGAATGTTCCTGCTCATTTGCACACACAAATGTTCGGCGTGGGCTTTTAAAAAAAAGTGGCATGAGAGAATAGAAAATACATTATCTCCTCACAGAAAATGTGTTTCATTAATTTAGTCAGATTTTAAGAGATTTGTGTGAAAGAAAAGTATTCATTTTTAGAATGCAGTCCTAATCAGTTGTATTTGGAAGGAAGTTCTAGAGAAATCCATTGAGACAGCCATATAAATATCTTAGGATCACGATAGCAGTGACACTGTCAGACAGAGAAAATACAGTTGTTGCAAGCAATTGCCAGTAAAAGATTAAAATCAGTGAGCCTAATCATACCTTTTGCAACAGGATTCTGCTCATTTATGGTGGATTTTTTCTTATTTTTTTTTTAAATATGCTTTTTAAATCTTAAAAAAATGAAATAGAAAAAGCATTACTTTTTCAAAACACCAAGGGACGCGGTGGCGCTGCGGGTTAAACCGCTGAGCTGTCGATCGGAAGGTCGGCAGTTCGAAACCGCGCGGCGGGGTGAGCTCCCGTTGCTAATCCCAGCTCCTGCTCACCTAGCAGTTCGAAAACATGCAAATGTGAGTAGATCAATAGGTACCGCTTCGGCGGGAAGGTAACGGCATTCCGTGTCGTCATGCTGGCCACATGACCCGGAAGTGTCCTATGGACAACGCCGACTCTAAGGCTTAGAAACGGAGATGAGCACCGCCCCCTAGAGTCGGACACGACTGGACTTTACATCAAGGGAAACCTTTTCAAAACAACGGATAACTCTTAAAAAGCAATTCATCACCACCTCTTATCAAGACAATCAAATTTGTTAATAAACTATGAAGGGTCCACAAGAGCTGAAGAAGGTTTGTACAGGAAAGGCTCAAGGGTGTGGATTGTCTAGCTATGTTATAGCATTCACTGAAAAAATCTATATGCTATTCAGTTTAGCATATACCAAGCATAATGCATTGTCTATCTGTTATGTTCCAACCCAGTTCTTCATGTCATTAATTTTCCTTTCAAATCCTTCATGGTATGGGCCAACCATATTTCATAAACCTCCCTTCTAATTTTAGCGATCATCTTACCATGCAGAATATCATGGACATTTCTGTTAGCTTGAAAGATGCAAGACCATGACAGATAAGGTGCATTATAATTGAAGACAATCGACCTGATGCATACTTTCTCTACATTTTAGAATTTCAGACCAACCGCAGGAAAGAAACCTCTCTAATTAACACCTCACATTTAAGTTGTTACTGTCATGTGCTCAAGGTAGCTCAAGTCTAAGCCAGTTTAAGAAAAACACGTGCAGACTGAAACACTCTGGCAACAAGTGGCAAGGTATTCAGTCCAGACTGAAAGCTATCTCATTCTGCTATTGGACAATACACTGCTGCTATGCTGACCACCTTTCAGTTCTAGAAAAGCAATTGCCAATTACTTTCCTTCTTGTGGACAGATCTTAGTGCACATACATAGTTTGTATGTGTGTAATAATGTACATTTAATTTAAATATTGTAAACTATGAAGGCAAAGTCTGAATGGTTTCTAAATTTTTGTCACCATTGTGTTCAGCAGATCATTGCTGGAAACTGTATGTTACTCAAGATAAATCTTGGCCTCACATAGCAAGACCATTACATTATGTTAATCTTCTAAATATTGTTAAAATAAACCAGACAGCAAAATATACAAGATATGTGAGATTTAGACCTTTATCTATGGATGTGCAGAAACAAGTGTTTTCACATGTATCCCCAATTAAATGAGAAGACACATTCACAAATCTTTCTTTCCTTCATGGCTTCCTCTCAATGGAGCTGTCAAAACTGTGTTGATCAGTATAATTCAATCCATATTAATGTCATACCCTTTCACATTCTATACTATTTTCTCAATTGTTTTGCTTCTCAAAATGGCTTTGCTGTTATTAATAATACCCTTAATGTACATAACTGTATATACAACTTGGTACACAAGAAATCTTAGGTTGCTTCTACAAGATGCAAGATCTGGTGAAGATGGATGAAATTATTCAAAACAGAACCATTTCAAAAATGGTAATCCCAGGTCCTGAGATTCAACAACTTTTTAGAAAGGTAAAATAATTAATGTTAGTCACTTAATAAAGCCATGGTGAAGAAGCAAAATGTTAAGTGGTAGCTCAATAAAGTCAGCTAGACTTGTGCCTATGCCCATGGCTGTACCAGCATAGGGAATTAAAAATCTGATTACATTGAGCATGGCCAGGGAAAGAGAGAACTCTCTCATCAGTTGCTTAGGACAGGGGCAGAGTGGGAGGAGTCACTGGCCCAGAGCCTTGGGGCATCTTCTAGATCTGCTCTTTCTACTCCAATGGGGTGGGCATTCTGTCCCTGAGTTCATAGGCATCCAATAATTTGCATAATTTTCACAATTATGTCATTCCCCGCCCCCAGATGTCCATGCCTGAGGTTCTACATAGTTAACTTCTATAATGCTAATAATTTAAAACAGTAATTTATAATTAATCCCACAAGTACATTGCCTTAGTACTCCCTATCCATTTCAAGATTTAGAAAAAAATTTTCACAGATGAAAATGGAGAAATTTAAATACTGATGCTTTTACTCTCTCTCTCCTCTCTCCCTTTCCTTCTCTCTCCTTTTTTCTCTTGGCTTCAAAAATAAATGGTATAATAGACCAAGGTTAATACCTGTCCTTGCACCTTGAATGAATCCATGGCAAGAATGTTTTTTATTGCTCTGCCATAGCTAAAATTGCTTAGTCTCTACAATCTATAAGACACATCATTTTTCAAAGGGAAAAACTTCCAAGTTTCATCAGGAGAGAGCACATCACATTCAAAGTGAATGAGTATTACAGTATGGGGAAAATGCTAAACCACTTCGGTTGAAGCAGACACAGTTTTGCAAATTCCATCTTATTAGGAAATATCATTATGTACTGAAATCTTTGGCAGATAATTTAAATGTTTTGTTACAATTAAAGGCTACAGCTGTGAGTTTATATTACTACCATGTTGATCAACTGTTTGAAAGTCAGAGGAGTGGGGAGGCTAAATCAAACTTATTGTCCCACTCCTAAACAACTCATTGACTCATTCAGAAAACGATCTGTGGGTCTGTATACAGCCCCAAACCTTAGATGAACTGCAGAATAATACAAGAAGCATTGTTTATATTGGGATCAGCGACTAATGGCTACAAACTATACAGTATATGCCACTCCCTTAACCTTATGAAACTATATTTCATAGTTTATAGCCAAAATTCAGTGATAGCATTTTCTGCCAAAATGCAATGGCAAGCAGCCATTAAGACAGAAATGGACCATCTTTCTTGCATCAAGATCTCCATGCTCTCAGAGCTTATCTGTTGGAGACTGCATCCTGTGTGGGCTGAAGCAAGCAGTGGGTGGGGGACAGAGTCAGCAGTGGCTGAAAACACCCCTTTTCTTTTTGAAACTTTTTATCTTTTTCTATTCTCTTTTATCCTGCTCTTGTAAGAGGAAAAACTACTGCTTAAATAGCATTTATATACAAGCAATTACTGATCTAAAAGATATCTTCCTTAGCCTGCAAAAATTAGCAGTATAGCCCAGACTGAAGAATTAGTACATATACCAAGTATGGCAAAATGAATAGAGAAATCTAGAAGTCTCACCAACACACAAATTCATTCTGTATCCTTAAGCAAGCCATTATGTCTTTAACTTCTTCAATCTTCTCCCACATCTCAAATGCTAAAAGTTAAGTCTGCTTTGAGTCAACTTTGATACTGGTGTTTCCATGAACATGTTCATGTAGGACTCTTTTGGCCACAACATGGACATTTTTTTTCCAGCCTAGCCTACTGTTGATGACCTGGTATTTCCTGGTTGGGGTCTCTGATCCAAAGACTGCACAGATCCATTTTTATTTAGCTTTTTGAGATCATGCAATGTCAGCTAGGTGCTTTCATCTAGCATGGCTAAAATGTGAATGTAACCATAGTCAGTAATTTTATTTCAGTCATTGACCAGCAAAAACAAAAGAGTCACAATTAAAATTTAAGAATTTGGGGCATAATTATTAATACAGTAAAGTATGATACAATTTATATAAGAATAATAGTAGAATTACTGATCTAAAATATATAGAACCATTATAATACTAAAAGCTATGGAAAAGTTGTAATTAATATTATTATTATATCTAGAGAAAATGTAGCAATGTAATACATAAGAACAGATAATACATAAGGAGTAATTAGTGATTACTTAACCATATTGCTCCAAACCAAAAACTCTTCATTTTTTTCTCACAACCTACAGGAGACATTGGTGAAAAGTGAAAGGTCCTCTGTGCAAGCACCGAGTCATGTCTGACCCTTTGGGGGGACACCACTTTCATGATTTTTCTTGGCAGACTATAGCAGGGTGGTTTGCCATTGCCTTCCCCAGCAAGCTGGGTACTCATTTTACCGACCTCGGAAGGATGGAAGGCTGAGTCAACCTGAGCCAGCACCCAAGAATCCAGCTGGGATCGAACTCAGGTCGTGGGAAGAGTTTTGGTTGAAGTACTGCCGCCTACCACTCTGTGATTTTAACCAGGTCTCCTCAATAATCTAGTGAAATAATTTATACAATATGGCCTTTTGCCTCAATAATAGGAAATGGATTTCAGATGTGGCTTAAGGAATTCAGTAGTCTGATTTCATTTCAGAAAGTTTCTCCTTTCACAAAATTAATTTTGACTCCTACAGTATGTTGTCTTAGGGTCATCTCACAAAGGCTTTCTCAGAAGTAGATCACACTGATTCTGAGGGGGACTGCTGCCAAAAAATTATTATAACTGTTTTGTTGCCTATAAGCACTCACATTGGCTTACAGCAATAAAACAAAATACAAATATAAAAGCTTTTGCCAAGCTTTTAACAGTTAATTGATTTTAATGATACTGATTTTATAAAATCAGTATCATTAAAATCAATTAACCATTAAAGGCTTGGCAAAAGAGATGCAGTTTTGCTCTTACCTAAATACTGGGGAAATCCTTCCAGAACCTAGGTGCCACACAGGAGAAGGCCTTCTCTGGCACACCACAGAGCCATTCATCTGGCAGGGCATCAGAAGGCCTCTCATGCTGATCTAAACTGCCAGGCAGGTTCATAAGAGGAAAAGTGGTTCCTAAAAAGTCAGGCCTTGGTATTTCATCCTGAATGCTGTTTTTGTTTTTCTCACGATTTTATAAAATATTATATAAAAATGAAAAACAGCAATTTCAAGGAAAGGTTATCTCATTTTAAGGCAAATTCTCATTAAAGTGAACCTCCTGTGCCTTCACGGAATTTTCTGGGTTGTTTTCTTGGCAGTAGCAACAATATGGAAATGGTTTGCCAGGGCCTTTATCTGAGATGTTTACTTGGTTTACAGTGTAGCCCCCAACTTGGTTTACAGTGTAGCCCCCAACTGGTAGTATTCCATCCAAGTATTAAACAAATCCAACTTGCTTAGTTATTTTAACATAGTCAGGTTTGGAGAGATACTTGTCCATGATACCCTTATAAACAGACTGTCAGATTGGGTTGTACAGGCACTGAACTACATTCCTACTTGGATGGCTATTTCCTGAAGGTAGAGCTAGGGAATTATGCTTCTGCTATCTGGCAGTTGGGTTATTGAGTTCCTCAGGACTCCATTTTATTCTCTACATGAAACCACTGAAAGGATCATCTGGGGATATGGGATGAGATGTCATCAATATGCAGATCATACCTAACTTGGTCTCTCCTTTTCATCTAACAGAGGTGAGGTGGTTGGTATTCTAAACCAGTGTTTGGGCTGGGTAATGGATTGGATGCGGGCTAATAAACTGAGACTCAATCCAGACAAAGAAAACAACAAATAGATCATCAAACAAATCAACTGAGAGTTCTCACTTGAGGAACAAATGACCAGGTTCAGATTATCCTATTTCAGGCACATTATGCAAAGACCTAGTTCTCTGGAGAAGGGTCTAATGCCAGAAAAGGTGGAAGAAAAGAGGATGACCAGCAGCAAGGTGGATGGACTCAGTTATGGTGGTGATGAGTGCACTGTTGGAAGACCTGAGAACCAGGTTGAGGAGAGATCATCATAGATCTATTTGTGCAGTCACTAAGAGTCAACAACTTGAACGCACATTATCAATCAATTCACACAAGACGAAGATACTTTTTGTGGGTGGTGCATCTGTCCAGCTAAGTGGTGGCCTACCTGTCCTGAAATGGTCTGCATTCACCTTAAAGGAGCAGGTTCACAATTTGGGGCTGCTCCTAGATACATCACTGTTACCAGAGGCCTAAGTGGCCTCAGTGGCACAGAGTGCCCTTTATCAGCTTTGGCTGATTTACCATCTGCAATATTACCTGGACAGAGACAGTCGTCCAACAGTATTCACCTTATGATAACTTCCCAGTTGGATTATTAGTATGCCTCTAAAAATGGTCCAGAAACTTCACGTAGAGCAGGTAGAGTGTTCACTGGGACTGGCCAATATGAACATATTATGCCAGTTCTTTGCCCTCTATACTGGCTACCATTCTATTTCCAAACCCAATTCAAAGTGCTGGTTTTTGTCATGAGTAAGGATGGCGAGCAGGGGGCTCCCATCCAGGCTGTAAAGCTCATGCGTAGTACTGAGGAATTACGTAGCCATTCAAAGAGACACAGATCGGGCCCGCCTTAGCCTTTGGGGTTTATATGTCTGGGTTTTTCCCACGCTTCTTCAGTTTGTTAGGATTTTCTGTTATGTAGCAGTAATAAAACACTAGAGACCTATTCCTTGTCTCAGCATGGTTCCTGGCTGTTAGGACATCAATCCTAACAAACTCCTACTCCCATCGAAAGAGGGAGGAACAAAGAATTTAAAGGGGAGACATTTGGAAATGTCTTCAGAAAACCAAGAAATTCGGCTCGCCATCCAACAATTGGCAGCAGCCCTGCAACAACACCAACAACAGGTAGATCTACAGGTCAACACATTACAAGCTGCCATGCTACAGCAGTTACAACAACCAGCTCCAATTAACCCACAACCGGCACCAGCAGCAGCAGCAGCAGCTCCGCCAGTAGTCTTGAGATCCCAGGGCAGTCTACCAGAGAAGTTTGGAGGAGAAGCAGGACAGTTGAGAACCTTTCTCACACAGTGCACTATGTTTTTCGACAGCAGACCGGCAGAATTTCCCACAGACAGAACCAGAGTCACCTTCATCCTAAGTCTGCTAAAGGGACCAGCAGCCAAATGGGCTATTCCCATGGTGGAGAACAACGACCCGATTCTCAACGACTACCAGAACTTTTTGGCAGGTTTCTGAGCACACTTTGACGACCCGATCAGAGAGGTCACTGCCAGCTGGGAAATTCGGAAGCTCAAGCAAGGTAACAAGAGGGTGGGAATCTACATTGCTGATTTCAAGTTGTTAGCAGGAGATCTGGACTGGAATGAGAGTGCATTAAAAGACCAATTCACACAGGGGCTGGATGAAGAAATTAAGAATGAATTAGTGCACCAGGGAACACCAGCTAACCTAGAAGCCTTATATCGATTGTCTGTGGTCATAGATGCCAGGCTAGAGGAGCTCAGACAGATGCATCCAGGGAGAAACAGGGCCCTCAGAGTGCTTCCAGGATTTCCAGCTCTCTCCGTAGCATCTACTCACTCAGGACCAGAGGAGCCGATGCAGATCGGGGTGAGCAGGAGGCTTATTTCCGAGGCTGAGAGGCAGAGAAGGAGAGAGAGAGCCCTCTATTTTTACTGTGGAGCCCAGGGGCACATGGTGAGAGCTTGCCCAGCGAGAAGCCAAGCAACTTCAGTAAGACCCCCAGGGCAAGCAGCTGAAACAAGAGCCATCTCTGCCTCTGTTTCCAACCAGGGAAACTCCGTCGGTCTCCCTCCACAGAGTTCAGCAGGGAGACCATCAATCAATTAAGGAGGGCTCATTCCGAGGATTCCAGGCAATCCTTTTACTACTTACCAGTAATAATGCACGTCAACCCAGAGCACCAGGTCAAGCTAGAGGCCATCGTGGATTCCGGAGCTTCAACCAATTTTATTGATGTGCAGACCGTACAAGATTTCAACATCCCGACCATAGAATTGCCATGTCCCATAGAAGTGGAGACCATTGACGGCCAGCCCCTCAAGGCAGGGCCGATTAGAAGGTTCACAGAACCAGTGCAACTGACAACAGGAGACCACACTGAGTGGATCCAGCTTTATGTTACTGCATCGCTTAATGTGCCTGTAATCCTAGGCACGCCTTGGCTGAGGATCCACAACCCATTGCTGAACTGGACTACGGGAGCAATCTCCTTCCCAGCTAAGGAATGCCAGCACCACAAGATTCAAGCCGCTCTCCTCTCTCCAGCAACCAACGCAGTCACGGAAGCAGGGGGGGGTTCAGTTGCCAGCCAAGTATTCAGATTTCGCAGACATTTTCAGAGAACAAGAGGCCACAGCACTACCCCCCCCCCCATAGGGACTGTGATTGCACCATTGAGTTGATAGCAGGAGCCAGGATTCCAGCAAGGAAACAATATCCCATGTCTCCCAAGGAACTAGCCACCTTAAAGGATTACTTGGACTCTAATCTCCAAAAGAGGTTCATCCGACCATCTACTTCCCCAGGGTCTGCTCCTACCTTCTTCGTACCAAAGAAGCCTGACCCGTTGGCACCAGCAAACCAGGAGACACCCATGAGAGTGGTCCACGATTTCAGTTTTTTAAATAAACTCACAAAAAAAGAAACTTATCCCCTCCCGCTAATATCTGATCTGCTGGATCGCTTACAGAAAGCACGCATTTTTACCAGGTTGGATCTCAGGAATGCGTACAATCTGATCCGGATGAAAGAGGGGCACGAATATCTGACTGCCTTCGACACCAGGTTTGGTAAATTTGAGTACCTTGTTTTGCCCTTTGGCTTGTCTAATGCAGGAGCCATATTTTCCAGATTTATGAATCAAATTTTCTCTGATTTACTAGATAAGTATCTGGTCATTTATCTAGATGACATATTAATTTTCTCTGAGGATGCTACAACTCATGTAACCCACGTACTTAATGTCTTACAAAGACTGAGAGAGAACAAGCTGTTCACCAAGCTAGAGAAGTGTGCCTTTGATTTAACTGAATTACATTTCCTGGGCTATAAGGTATCAACAGAAGGCATATCCATGGATCCTTCTAAGGTCCAGGCAATTCTCTCTTGGCCACCTCCCCGAAATGTTAAAGAAGTACAAAGATATCTAGGATTTTGCAATTTCTACATGCGGTTCATAAAAAACTTTAGTGACAGGGCTAGACCCCTCACACAGCTTTTGAAGAAAGGATCAAAATTCATTTGGGGGGAGAGAGAGCAAGCAGCCTTCCAAGAATTTAAGCAACGCTTTGCATCCCAGCCGCTGTTAAGACACCCTGATCCCACGAAGCAATTCATAATGCATTCAGATGCTTCCAATATTGCCATTGGGGCAGTGTTATTGCAATATACAAACAAAACCGAGAATACATTGCTTCCGTGTGCCTTTTTTTCACGTATGCTCTCACCAGCAGAGACAAACTATGATGTTTTTAACAAGGAGTTGCTAGCAATTAAAGCAGCATTCCAAGAGTGGAGGCACTGGCTAGAAGGTGCAGCCTTTCCTGTGAAAGTTTGCACTGATCACAAGAATTTACAGCTTCTACAAAACACCAGATCCCTCACCCCACGCCAAATCAGATGGAGCCAGTTTTTTTCCCTTTTCAATTTTGTTATTTCTTATGTGCCCGGGGCGCAAAACTGCTTGGCAGACGCCCTGTCTTGATCCTTTCAGGCAACCCCTGCGACTCACCAGGAGCTACTATATTACAACCTCACAACTTTGATCAGTCTATGAGGGGGAACCAAACAGAGATTTTAGCAGCAGGCAGACAAGCAGAGGACCTATTTACAAGAGTCAGAGCTCAGCAGCAACAGGACCTGTATGCCAGGGCCAGGATGGATGACCTCCAGAGGGTCCCCCAAGACACTCCACCCCCCCATTCAATGTGGAGGCAGGAATCCTCTAGCATAGTGGGCGATTATATATTCCCCCTTCATTGAGGGAAGAAGTACTGAGACTTTGCCATGACCATCAAACGGCAGGCCACGGAGGTGTTTTCAAAACTCTCCATAGAGCTCTGAGAGACTACTGGTGGCCTAAGATGACTGCAGATATAAAGGGTTACGTTGCTTCTTGTCACACCTGCAGATGAGCCAAGCCTCTCCCAGGGAAGCCCACAGGACTCTTGCAACCCCTACCCACCCCCAGTAGGCCTTGGGATACAATCTCCATGGATTTCATCACTGATTTACCCCCGGTCCAGGGGCTGACGTCCATACTAGTGGTGGTGGACCTTTTCACAAAAATGGCACATTTAATTCCTTGCAAGGGCCTCCCATCTGCACAAGGGACAGCGCAGTTGTTCATGGACCATGTTTTTAGGTATAGAGGCATGGTGAATCACTTGGTGAGTGACAGAGGCCCACAGTTCACTTCCAGGTTCTGGAGGGCCCTTTTCCAGTCATTAGGGGTCCAGATCCACCTGTCATCATCGCATCATCCTGCTAGTAATGGGCAAGCTGAGAAAATTAACCAATGGTTACAGCAGTATCTCAGGTGTTACACCACTTATCAGCAAGACAATTGGCCAGCCCTACTCCCCATGGCAGAATTTACATATAATAATTCTGAATAGTCCTCTACCAAGATGTCCCCTTTCCAGGCACTCTACGGGGTTAACCCTCGGGTGTTGCCCACCTCCTCCCAGCAGGGAACTGTTCCAGCCGCGGCTGATTTTCTTAAAAAGCAACAAGCCGCACAGGAGTTGTTAAAGGAGCAGCTGAACAGGGCAAAGAGTGCTTACAAGAGAGCTGCAGATGCTCACAGACAAGAGGGGCCAGCGATTGCAGTAGGAGACAAAGTGTGGCTCTCTACCAAGTTTTTGACCTCTACCAGGCCCTCCAAGAATTTGGACTCTAAGTTTGTGGTCCCTTTCACTGTGGTACAGCAGATAAATCCAGTGGCTTATCGCTTAAAGTTACCAGCATCCGTGAAAATCCATCCAGTCTTTCACAGAGCCTTGCTAGCCAAAGACCCTCCCCCAAGTACCTTGCGATCGCAACTGCCCCCCCCCACCTCCAGTAATTGTGGAGGGGGAGGAGGAATATGAAGTTGAGGAAATTCTGGACTCTAGGAGGAGGGGAAGGGGCATCCAATATTTCATACACTGGAAAGGATACCCTGAGGAAGAGCGCATGTGGGAGAATGCCAGAGATGTACATGCTCCAGCACTGGTTCATTGATTCCATCAGCTTTTCCCTCACAAACCCAATCTCTACCAGAGATTCCTCACTTGGATGAGCAGGCAGAGGAATTCATAAGTTTGCACCTTCCACCCCCGCCTGAAGCCTTGACTCCAGTTACAGAGGAGGGGGGGGGCCCACAGCGCTCCACCTCAGGCATGCATTTCCCAGGGGGGAGGGGGGACGACTCTTCTAATTATCTAGCTATTTTCCAGCAGTGGCCACCTGGGCCAGAAGCGTTATCAGACCTGGAGAGCAGCACTGATTTGTCCTTGGAGGAGTTTTCCTTTGAAGACTTTCCATCGTTGCCCAGTTCCCATGGGACCTTAGAAGGAGACGTCGACTCTTATCCAGCCTCTCAAAGGGAGGGGGCTGAAATGGAATGAGAATCTGGAGGGGAGGGTGATGTCATGAGTAAGGATGGCGAGCAGGGGGCTCCCATCCAGGCTGTAAAGCTCATACGTAGTACTGAGGAATTAGATAGCCATTCAAAGAGACACAGATCGGTCCTGCCTTAGCCTTTGGGGTTTATATGTCTGGGTTTTTCCCACGCTTCTTCAGTTTGTTAGGATTTTCTGTTATGTAGCAGTAATAAAACACTAGAGACCTATTCCTTGTCTCAGCGTGGTTCCTGGCTGTTAGGACAGTTTTGACCTTTAAAACCCTAAATGGATTAGGACCAGGTTAACTGAGGGAGGACCTTCTCCTGTATATATCTGCCAGGACTTTAAGATCATCCAATGAGGCCCCCCTCCATGTACCCTCAACAAAAACAAAGATGGCAAGGACCTAACAGAAGAAGAAGAGATCAAGAAAAGGTGGCAAGAATATACGGAAGACCTGTATAGGAAGGAGAACAATATCAGGGATAGCTTTGACGGTGTGGTCAGTGAGCTAGAGCCAGACATCCTGAAGAGTGAGGTTGAATGGGCCTTAAGAAGCATTGCTAATAACAAGGCAGCAGGAGATGACAGTATCCCAGCTGAACTGTTCAAAATCTTGCGAGATGATGCTGTCAAGGTAATGCATGCTATATGCCAGCAAATTTGGAAAACACAAGAATGGCCATTAGATTGGAATAAATCAACTTACAGTATATTCCCATACCAAAAAAGGGAAACACTAAAGAATGTTCAAACTATCAAACAGAGGCACTCATTTCACATGCCAGTAAGGTAATGCTCAAGATCCTACAAGGTAGACTTCAGCAATTCATGGAGCGAGAATTGCCAGATGTACAAGCTGGGTTTAGAAAAGGCAGAGGAACTAGGGACCAAATTGCCAATATCCGCTGGATAATGGAAAAAGCCAGGGAGTTTCAGAAAAACATCTATTTCTGTTTTATTGACTATTCTAAAACCTTTGATTGACTGTGTGGACCACAACAAATTGTGGCAAGTTCTTAGTGGTATGGGGATACCAAGCCATCTTGTCTGCCTCCTGAAGAATCTGTATAATAACCAAATAGCAACAGTAAGAACAGACCACGGAACAACGGACTGGTTTAAGATTGGGAAAGGAGTATGGCAGGGCTGTATACTCTCACCCTACCTATTCAACTTGTGCGCAGAACACATCATGCAACATGCTGGGCTTGAGGAATCCAAGACTGGAGTTAAAATCACTGGAAGAAACATTAACAATCTCAGATATGCAGATGATACCACTTTGATGGCTGAAAGCGAAGAGGAACTGAGGAGCCTTATGATGAAGGTGAAAGAAGAAAGTGCAAAAGCTGGCTTGCAGCTACACCTCAAAAAAACCAAGATTATGGCAACCAGCTTGATTGATAACTGGCAAATAGAGGGAGAAAATGTAGAAGCAGTGAAAGACTTGGTATTTCTAGGTGCGAAGTTTACTGCAGATGCTGACTGCAGTCAGGAAATCAGAAGACGCTTAATCCTTGGGAGAAGAGCAATGACAAAACTTGATAAAATAGTTAAGAGCAGAGACATCACACTGACAACAAAAGTCCACATAGTTAAAGCAATGGTGTTCCCTGTAGTAACATATGGCTGCGAGAGCTGGACCATAAGGAAGGCTGAGCGAAGGAAGATCGAGGCTTTTGAACTGTGGTGTTGGAGGAAGATTCTGAGAGTGCCTTGGACTGCAAGAAGATCAAACCAGTCCATCCTCCAGGAAATCAAGCCAGACTGCTCACTTGAGGGAATGATATTGAAGGCAAAACTGAAGTACTTTGGCCACATAATGAGAAGACAGGACACCCTGGAGAAGATGCTGATGCTAGGGAGAGTGGAGGGCAAAAGGAAGAGGGGCCTACCAAGGGCAAGGTGGATGGATGATATTCTAGAGGTGACGGACCCGTCCCTGGGGGAGCTGGGGGTGTTGACGACCGACAGGAAGCTCTGGCGTGGGCTGGTCCGTGAAGTCACGAAGAGTCGGAAGCGACTAAACGAATAAACAACAAACATGAATTCAAATGTTGTATATGGAATACTGAGGATAGTTTTAAAAAAATACAGCATTATCAAGTTAGGAGCTAATATTATATAGCACCAACCTGGAGGAAATTCCATATTTCACACAAAATGAGACCTTTCATGTCATTGAAGTTATGAACTTTTAATAGGAGCTAATATTAGACCAACACCCATAGTTTGCATCATTCTCAAATCCCTTATTAGCATCTTGGTTATTTTGACCCAATGTACCTCAAATGAACTCAAGCAGACAGAGGACTTTCCCATTGTTTGCCTTCCTTACAACTGTTTAAAGTAAATTAGAGTGAGAAATAATTCATCAAGGAAGATTTAGGGCTAAATGATTTGACTGCAGTTTTCTTCCACCTACGTGGAACATTTAACATGCTGCACCATTCCACATCACAGTGGCTTTCTGGGCTTCAGGCATTATCTCAAAATAAGAGGATCACAAGTTAATTGTTCAACTAGACATGTAGGTGTCTCCACAGGGGAGGTCAAAAAAGTGATAGAGTCAATAATGCTATCAAGGCCCTGCCCTGTTTTACATGCAACACCTGGTTGTGGTCACCATCTTGACTGTTTTGACCCCTTAGGTGGACACCCCTGGTTCAGACTGTAAATGTAGATCAGGTAAACATTCTCATTCACTTTTCTGTCTTTTAATAGATACATCTTCCCTAAAGAGAGAACAGAGGAGATTTGTTATTAATTTTTTCTGAATACCCTTTTTTTAAAAACTGAATATTTTAGAAACTATGGTGGCAAAAGTCTAGTTTACTCTTTCAAATTAATGTCCTGAAAAAACTAACTTTCAGAAAGTTAAAAGATTTTGCCAGTTGTTTAAGAAAACTTTCTTTTTTTAATGACATTTATCTGTAAATGAATAAAGATGGCCTTAATCCCCCCTGCCCCCAACTCCTTCCCTCAACTCTTGGAAAATGAAGGAACATTAAAAAAAACAAACCCTTAACTTCTTGCCAGGAACAAAACTGAGCAAGTCTGAAATGTTTCAGGCTTCTGATTAAACTTTCAATGGTATGTGTCTTTTAGACAAAGCATTCGTCAGGAGTCGTGTGTTGACTAGAGTATGATTTATGCCACCAGACTAAAATTGGCTAAATAATTTATGCTATTTATTGTTCAGAAAAGGGTTTTTTCTTTAAATAGAATGGCAATGGCAAAAATGCAGGAGCAAACATAAATGGTGGATGGTGGTAACACTGGAGGAAAAGTTATTTTCCATGCTTATATTTAACAGAGTAAATCAAAAGGGGAAACACCTTATGCAGCAAGATCATTCTTGACGGGATACTGTTGTCAGCATATTCAACTAAACCAATCGGCTAAAAGAAGCTGCTAAATAGGTGTGAAATTAGGTGAAATTACCAGGGAAACACTTTCTTTTAAGGTACTTTGCTTTGTTCCTTCCAATGCCTTGCAGCAAAAAATTTAATTTAAATACTGAAAATGGATGCTGCTGTATTGATTTAAATTTACTAAGTCTTAGAATCTATTTCCTTTTTCACAGGCAAAGTGCATGTTGTCTGTGTCTGTGTGATTTCCACTATTCAGATTTTCCACTATTTATGAGTATAACAGAGTTTATTAGATCTTGCTGTTCTGTATATTAGCATAAAACCCATAACTTGAATTGTCAGTTTATAAAATTTTCAGAATGTACGATTATGGGTTTACTCTTACTGTAAATTTTTACGCTGCTTGCATGATTTATCTTATCTGTTGAAACACTGGTTTTTATGTTTTTTCCCATTTTAACAGATTAAATTTAATACCATGAGCCTATCGCAGAGGTAGTACTACAGACAAAAGAAGGGATGGAGAGATGAGTGTGCAGGGAAGGAAAAAAAGATATGTGACTCAATTCAGCTGAAAACTATTTCACAGATAACTCACTTTATGCCATCTGGCTAAAAATATTTGAAATGTTTACAGGCTGCACAATATATATGTTTGACATATTAAAGCAGACTCCTATCAGCTGCTCAGTAACCATTCCAGAGCAACTCCTTAAAAGAAATCAAGCACAATCACCGCCACTAGTCTGCTGTGCTGTTTTTAATTTGAAGGCAAATTCATCTCTGACACGCAGCAGATTCTATGCAGGTGGAAGCGAGCCCCTCACTGCTCCTCTCCCTGCCAGTCAAATTATGTCATCAGTGAAGGATCACTGGTTTTTAATGATACGGTGGCCTCCATACTGAGAAGCAGGTCCTGGCAGAGCAATATGCATAGCCAATAAAATGGCTGTCACCAAATTACAATTGACACTTAACATCACTAAATCTGCAATGTAATTCCTTGTGACAGTTGTGTAGGTATATTAGAAGAAAATAATTTACTTCAAACCCAGCATGTAAAACACCATTTCCTGGAAATAATTCATGTCATATTTACAGTAGCCAAAGCAAGCGGTCTCCAGGCAACCTTAATTCGGGGAAAAGATCATAGATGCTAACATGTTCATTGGAGTATGATTATTTATGTCTGCAATAAACAAAGCTGGAGCAGTTGCTCATTGCAGGTTTTAATTGTTATTGGGGGTTTTAATTGTTATTGGGTTTTAAATGAATATTAGGCTCTTTTGCTGTAGGGATTAAGAAAACTATAAATACAGGGCAACATTTCAAATGGAAAACTGGCAACCACAGAAAGCATCTTGGCAGGTTCAAGAATCAGAAACCCAATCTGTGTTTTTGACTTTGCACTTCAGTCCTTCTGCTTTAACTGATCCTTGTGTATGAACATGGACATGAATGTTCCAATGCAGAGATACCCCTATGTGTTTGAAAGCATCAGCGGGTATATTCAGCTTCAGTAGTAAAGTTAAAGGTCTCAGCACAACTGTCAGCTTCCATATTTCTTTCCTCTTGAAGTAATAATCTTGTCAAGCAAAAGGTCTGATTGGAGAAAAAAAATACACATGCGATAGGAGCCCTTTTATTCTGGAACGTGTATTTCGATGCGTTCATCTGAGCAGATCAGCAGCAAATACATTTCTCCAGTATTTTAAGCATATAGGAACGTGACATTGTTAAAGGTCTCCACTCTTCAGAATGAAGTGGTTTGAATATCTGACAAAACCGGGCTGCAAAAAATTCATTCCAATGGTGTCTCTAGGCAATTCACCTTTGGCCCAGTGATGATATGACTCTTTTGTTGATGGGAAAGATACAATAAGTCAGGTCAGGCAGTCTTTAGGCTTCAGATGCCTGTTTGTTAGCAGAGTGAAGCAGGTGTAGTTGTATGGGCTGGATTAACTCATCCCGGCATAATCATTCCCTCATCAGAAGCCCTGAAGCTTTCCCATCGAAATAGGGGCCACACAAATACGGCCATGTGTATAATTAAGGTAAGCTTAATTTACAATAGAAAATTCAAATTAACATATATTAATGCGCATTAGTAAATTGTTTTGCCTGCATGGTCTTCCTATTCTCTTTTTGTTGACTGTGTGTGTTTTTCAAATAGTTAGGTCAAAACACCTGAAGCAAGAGTAATTAGGATTCTAGTCTTTGACTACAGTAGCCGAAGCAGAAGATTTGAAGGGCATCAGACTGATCTAGAACACACTGACTTGCAATTCTGAGAATTGTAGTCCCAACATATTTGCAGAGTACAAGGTTTTATGAATAGCCAGCATAGAATAATATTGGTGGGGTTTTTTGAAAAAACATTTCTGATACTTGGTAAAAGTGCTGAACTGTATACACCTTTCTATTTAAGAAAATCCCATGTTGTTAGCATGTGGGTTGCAAATTAATATATATTTGTCTGATATGATGATGCTTTAATGAGAACTATAATTAATTTGCAGTGAATCTCCCTTGATTTCAATAGAGGTTTTTCCAAATGATTTTGCAGAACATCACAGAACAAATTCATTACAAATAATTCAAAGGAATCTCTAGTGCCTTTATCTATCAAGCTACAGTATGACACTGCAAGCCTAAACAATTAAGCTGGGTCCAGATCTTAAGGAAACCAGAAAGACAATCTGCAGTTTGGGGATAATAATAGTTTCGTTCTCAGATAAACATTATTCTGACCATTACAGGCAGGAAACAGGCAGCCTGTAACCTGTGCCAGGCCCTTAGGGTTTCTGAATGCAACTGGCCAACTTTTCCTCAAAAGCTGTTTATTCCCCTTAGCTCTGCATAGAAACAGGAAAGAGAAAGAATGAGGAAGTAGGAGGACTCCAGAGAGATGGGCACCAAAAACCTGACAGATTGAGTTGATATAAGGGGAGGAGGGGAACAATTAAAAAAGGGCCACCCCAAGAACATATGAGCAAAACTCCCTTGTTTCACATCTCTTTTCTCAAAATCAAGAGTCTTTGGTGGGGTGGGATGGGATGGGATGGTACCTGGATATATTTCTATGTAAATACAATGTAAAATACAAAAAAATAGGCCTTGGAGTTTCTTGACAGGATATTGCTTCATGGTAAATATGGCAAACTTTTTTACATTAGTAAGTGCATTATATCTTTCCCAAATAAAGTTTGAGAACGTATTTAGATTACAAAGAAAATGCCACAAATTCATCCCTAATATTGCAAAGGTTGCCATTATTAAATGACAAAACCATTTTAATGTAAAGCTTTGTTAATGAATTGGACCAGACTGTCCCAGAAAATTTGACCTGGCTCTTGACATTTCTATCCTCAAGACTTGAAAACCTTTTTAAGTTTCATGCCTTCATGAGATAAATGGTAACTAGAATCCTATCACATATAACATTAATTTTAGTTATATCACAGCAGCTGTGTTTTTTTTTTAATCATATAGAAAGTTGTTGCATTGGGCAAATGTTGGAGCCATTACTTGTTTCCACATTCCTGGTTGGTTGGTTTGTTCATTTGTTTTTTTGTCATTGTTTTGATTTGTTTTGTTTTTGCTGGTAGCCATGGATGATCAGCTGAAGGTCTCTAGGTTGGCTCTTCAGCATCTTCTTAGTTTGGGCTCCTGCTTCTATTATTACTCAGCCTTTGCTGAATTCCAGATTGGAAGCCTAAGTATGACAGCTGTTTAAACAAGCCAAGTTCTACTAATTAAACATATATGTTTTATGTCATTAATTAGGACAAACTTTTTTTCTTGCCATGAAATGCAATTTTATGTTGCAGTTTTTCAAACTGAATGGGAAAATATAAATCATACAAAGCAGCTAGCCAGCAGTGAAAGCAAACTGAATCATTGTCAATGGTCAAAAGAATATGTTCATATTTCTGTTTTATAACATGGACTAATCTGTCACAAAATATGGGGCTATAATACCTTAGCAACTTGCTCATATAATTTCTGCTCCTGAAGATACTTATGCTTTACTGAAATGTATAATATTTTACCATTTTATACATGAGCCTTTGGGGAATAGTCACTTTTTAGAATGTTTATCATCTCTCAGGAGGGAAGGATAACACTTTTGCTCATAGATGGGCTCATTTCGTTTCCTAAGCGTTGCTATTTATTTACCATTTCAACACAAAATGCTATGTTTGAGCAAGTTCCATAGGAAAAAAACTGATATTTCACAGACTTATTATCTAATTCTGGGGTGGACTGAATGTGGTAACTAGACCTATATGTGTTATACTCTTAACAGTAAATTAAGTGAGGGGTTTTGGTTTTGGTTTACTTTTTGTTTGGTGGTTTTGCTTCAATAGCCTTTTAGGACCTAGCAATTGGTAATGTCACTCCAGTTTACAAACTAAATAATATATATTCAATATTAGATATTTTTCTTCCATATTAAATATTCCATATTCAACTTTTGATTGGATTTGATTGGATTTCTTCATTGGTGAGACTACCATTTTTATCCTTATTTTTTTTTCATATATGTCATGATATTCTTCATATAAACTTCAAATCATGGTGCAGCTCCTGTAAGCATCATGAAATACCTCTATTGCTAGAAATGGATTTCCTATAGGAAACTGTAAACAGTTTATCAAGCAAGCCTTGTACTGCAGTAGCAGTTTCTTAATTCTCATCATGATACAATAGACTGCAATTTTTTATTAATGTTTGATTAAATAACAAGAGATAATTACTTATAATATCAATAAAAATGTTAAAAAAGAAAAATGCCTGGAAATTTATATTATGAACAAAAAAGAAATAAATCCATAAAATTCCTGTAAATTTCAGCCATAATATTCTGATAGTAGGACAACTCCAAACCTTGAGTTTATGTACTTAATAACAGTCTTTCAGATACTACAATAGACTGCAATTATACTATATAAATTCCAAATGTTACCCTTGTTTAGGGAATCCTCTTCAAGCATAATGGCATATGGTAAGGAGTGGAATTATACCTGATTATTGCTTAAAACTTTTGTTGGGCACAAAGATGTCTTCTGATGAACAATTACTTTATAGGACTTACTCCCAAACAAGCATTAATATAATTCTTCAGGGCTAATGAAAATAATTTGGATTGAAAAATAGGCAGATATATATTGATCTGAGCCTTGACCTTTTGAAATGAAATTATATGCTCTTTTTTTAAACACCATAAAATTTTATTATGTGGTACCATTGTTATTTATTTATTTTTATTTATTCATTTACCAAACTCGTATACTTCCTGACTCCCAATGACTCTGGGTGGCTTAAACAATCAAATCAGGGAAACTGCAATAAAACCAATTAAAGGGGAGAAAAAAAGAGAAGGACAGACCAGATGGAAACATGCAAGGGGTCTCGCTGTCCCTCACCAAAGTCCTGGGTGAGGAGACAAGTCTTCACAGCTCTTTTAAGCAACAGCAGAGTCCAGATCTCAGGGAGAACTTCAGAGGACAGAGTCCTGATAGACGGCATTTTTAATTGAAGGAACCCAGAGTGTGCCAGCCCTACATATATAGAGATGTATATATGCTTAGATTACCATGATGTGTCTGAGGCTGAGCGTCCATCTCTGGAACTGAGAACATACAGAACCAAAACTAAAATGCCTTACTATTAAGATTAGGATCTAAATTGTTACAGCTACAAAAATGGAATGGGACAAAGCTCTAAAAAAAGGGGGCAGGGAAGAGAAGCAAACATATGTACAAGTAGTTCAAAACCAAAGATCCTCTATATCTCCTTTCAGATGGTGTAAAATATTGCAAATGGGTGATAAGATGAAAGTGTTTAAAATGGCCAAATGTTAGTGTTTGTGACCCAAAGGAGAACTTTATCCTAGCCAAAACATCTTTGTCAAAATATACTGTGGTGCTATATTTGCCCAATTATTTTATAACTGATAAACTGTATTGCCTTTTCTTGTCAATGGAGCCCTGCATCTCTACCATGCATCAGTTCACCATGTGATACAGGTAGTATCCTGCATGTTTGATCTTTGACCTCAGCTCACAAACTGTTTTATGTAGAAAAGCCCTGTGATTATTGCCTTTACTTTCTTTAGCCTACTTTTTCACCCTGAAGTGTAAGGGGTCACAGTTAGGGCCTGTCTCTTATTACAACCTTTAAAATGAAGCATATTCTATGGAAAGCCTGTGTGTTTTTATTTCCCTGGAATTATTGGCTTTCAAGTCTTTGAATTCTATGAAGTTAATTACTGTTTTTGCCCCCTTTTTTGTCTGATATTTGATGCTGCTGACTAGAATAAATTACCTGTCTAACAAGGAGCTTTAATTGGTAGTTGCAGGGCTACCATACATGCTCTATGCTATTACCCCTTATTATTTCAAAACCACCATATCAAGATATGTGTTATTGTTTTAATCCTTAATAAAAGTTGCAGTCCAACTATTATTTTTAATCGACTGTTGGGATGTTTACTTCTCTGTGTGTGTACATAAATCAATATAGCAGCTATGCGAGAGAAAGAATGGAACCCAGACTTTATCTAAATGTGTTTGTTCTTACTTTCTGGTGGCTAGTTACACCTGTGATAATCCTACAAGGTATAACTTTTGAAGTTGCTATAATTTTACTTGGCAAGTTTGATCAGAAGCTGACCAGTGACTATTAGTCATCAAAATGACCTCAGATCCCATTAAAGCCCCATGTACAAGTTTTTAAAAGTTCATATCCATATTAGATTAATTGGATCTAATTCTAGGAAGCTTGCATTATTCAATATAATCCTCATGCTTCATAAAGTAGATGATGCCATTGTGGCAGTTTCCTGTAGTTTTAGCTGTGCTAATTCCCTTTGGAAAAATATATCTTTTTACTATTTTTTATTATTAAATATGTGGAACAAAAAGTACTTTCTAAAGGTAAAATATTAGCCATAGCTTGCATGGGTGTATGAAAAAAAATTCAGAATCCAACTCTAGACGGAAAACACGCTCCCATAACAGTTTTGATAAATGCCACGAAACATAATCCAGTATCTACATAGCAAAAATGTACTCTATTTGGGATGTGATGCGAAGATAATATGGTGGGAGGGGTTGCCTACTGTATCCATCACATGGTGGTTTGGATTTCCTGGCCAAGATTTTGATGCTGGACAAAATGAAAAATATTTCTCACATGGGTGTTCTAATAACTGTGGTATTATTTAAACAACTGCTCGGTTTAATACATACCTGTAGTTCTCTTAATAATGCCATTAGCTATCATGATGCTCTCTAATAGGAGGCTTCATTTTTGTTATGACATGATCTTTCCTACTGTTTGTTGACCTTTCAATACAAGGGGGAAGGGACTTTCCCAAACACACACATCCCAACCTTTAAGCAGCTACTGTAAAGAGGTGGTGTTCTTCTCAGCTGGAATGTTTAGAAACCCTTAGAGCTAAATACCTTGGTGTACTGCTTAAACACCAACAACCGCCTTATGGGGCCTTGCCCAACCTTAAACACCTCTTTTTTTGTTGAGAATATTGCATTCTCTAGGCTAACCCTGGGCTCACATTAAATATACCAGCTTCATTGAAGCTTACTGAATTGAACTGAGTCGCTTTTTGTTTTATTCTCTCTTTACTTCACCCCCAACTGGGACTGGGCAGCCTTTCTTCCAATGGAGCGTGCTTTAAAGTAGCCCAAAAGAAGAGAATAAGAGGTGGAAGGAGAAAGAAAACCAAAAGGTGCTGCTTAGGCCCATAATTAGCCTTGATCCTTAGAGTCTAAAATATTTTAATGCCAGGTTTCTGATTGCAGTGCAGCAAAGTGGATTTGGGAATGCAGAAAAGTAATTAGGTCTGTGCACTGAAGTGTGGAGAGCATTTAAAAGTGAATGGGTGGTTAGTACATTCTTGGCAGGCTGTTTTTTATCTTTTCATGCTTCGCTGTTGTTCGAGGTGATGGGTTTATTGCAGTTTTAGCACTTTGGAGGTGGCTGTGTTTTTCTTAACCTAGCCTTTCACTTCCCTGTCTCTTAAGATGAATACTTGTGGCAGAATGGAGATTGAAGAAAAATGCTTAAAAAAAGAAATCCTTAAAAGGCTGGGTTCCTGGAAGGCGCGGGGGGAATCATTTGGTGAAGGAGAACAAGGAGAAGTAGCCCAGCCTTGAAGCAAGCCATGTACAAAGAATCTGCCTTTAATTAATGACTTACTATCTATAGAACTAACCTTAGATAATGGTCACCCTAAGGAGAAGCAAAAGAAAACATTTATTCTCCAGAAGGATCTGTTCACATCGGGTGCAAACCACCAAACCCTGCAGCCCTAACATCCCTGTGCACTTCAGTGAGGCTTACATGACAACCCCCTGAATGAATAGAAGCTGTGTAGCAGCTGGGCTTTCGGGATTGCAACCACTGTCTCCAAGAGAAGCCGCCATACTTCAAAAGACTAAATGGAGTGGTATCAAGATCACAAGTGATCTGGCATCTTGCAGTAATTTATAGATTACTGCAGCTTTGACATAAACACTGCAATTAAATAAAAATCTCACCAGGAGTCAGTTATTCTTTAATTGTGGAACCAGGCAGCTTTGTTCATTTGCTATTCAGAATTTCACCAGTGCTGACCTGCATGTCATAGACATTTCCAGCTTTAGAAAGAAAAAGAAAGGGGGTGGGGAGAGATAGAAACCTGTGCATTTTACCATTTTCCCTATGGGGAGTGGGGGAGACACTCTGCAACTTCCTTTTGACAGTGGTTATAATTACAGGCTACCATCTTAAATGGGCTGTGGTAGAAATACAGGGAATTACAAGGCCACTTGTTAACTTTGAGCAATTGCCTTTAAAAAGGCAAGAGAGGTCTATTGAATCTATGTGGGATGGAACAATATATTTCTGAGGCACAATCCATTGGGAAGTTCTCCTCAGCAAGTCTTCTGAGCTGCAGAAGAGCATTCTGTGCATTTTGATCCAGCTTCTATTAAAGGTTTGTATCCTGATAAATCCATCTTCCCAAGTCAGGCTCTCTTTGCAATTCCCAGAATTCCTAGCCAGACTGATGAAAGACCACTGTTGCTGGGAATTCTGGGTATCCCAGTTGCAACAATCTGAAGGGCACCTGATGGGGAAGAATGTGATAAAATGTCCATGATGCTCACAGATAAGTGTTCTGCTATATGTAACTTTAATTAATAAGAAAGACCTGTGCGACTCCTTACTATAAAATATTACTAAAATTCAAGTAGCATTTCTCTAACAATTTAAAGAATTGTATAAGCAAGTTTTTCATTCATTTAGCATTATTTTTAGAAAGATGATTTTAAAAAAGGGGTGGTGCAGGAAATAAAATTTTCTTTATATTCACAGCCTATTTAATTAATGGTATTTTTATCTGTCTATTTTAGTGTCACAGAAACATTACATTGAAAGACACCCCACTGCTCCAAATTGCATCTGCATAGAATCATTGACTCCAACCTCCTGTTCAGTGCAGAAATCCAAATTAAAGTATCCCTGATGATGCATTTCAGCTACAACATCCTCAGAGTCATGTAGAATTTAATGGCTATGTATACTCAGTTTAGCAGAAAACTAAATGTTTGTGACATCTAATTGTTCTGTTATTTCTATATCCTATGTTTAAGAGATCTCAAAAAAGTTTGGCCAGTAAAGCCATCAAAACTGAGTTTATTGCACTACTGCACTAAGATGAGTTATATTTTCAAGCAACCAAAGTGCACTTATTTTCATTTGACTGTGTATCTAATAATCAGGGCAAAAATGTTATAAGATATCAGTAGGATTTAACTGAGAGCTGCCTAAAGTCCTTAGGAGGAGGCATCATATAAATTCCTGTAATAAATAATAAATATCAAAACTGTTACATTGTACAGATAAGTAAAAAAGAGCGAAGCTGCAGCAAATAATCAAATAAATCATGGAAAAATTGATTCCAAACTATTCACTCACATTCCTTCTGCATTTTTCCCAAGTTTTTTTGAGATGAGGCATGTTAAATGCATAAATATTTAGTTTCTCAAATAGCTAAGTGGGAAGAAATCACTGCCAACAACCAGGTTATAATAACTAAGTCCTTCATTTGAATTGAGTTCCCTCATGCTGGCTAGTATGAATATGGACAGAAATTTTCTACAACTCTGTTTGACCTTAATGACCTCTGACCTGTCCTAAGCCCAATATTTAAATAGTAATGATTACTAAAGAGTGGAAGGCACAGGAAAACAAAAAGGACACCTCCAAACAGATGGCAAAGTATACTGACAAATATTTGGACAGAGGCTCCTAAGAGCAAACTGACAAACTAATATGAAGAACTGGTATCTGAAGCTAGCCAATGTTTTTATTTTATTGAATTTAGAATAGCCGTAACAGAACTTTTGGAAATCGTTAGTGGACAAAGTTTAAATATTGCCATATTCTTTCTTCCTTGACTGTTATACTGTGGCAACTGATTGTCATCACATCTTCCTCACACATACAAGGTAAAGCTTGGGAGAACATCTATTCCAAATAGGGCCCACTAACAAAATATTCTTCTACTCTAGATGTTTAATTATGCCAACAATCTATGGGTTGGTTGTTACTCTTTCAGTTTACCACTTAGTGATGAAAAAGAGGTTGCTGTTCTCTTTTGAACATATTTCTGTTAAACACTTACTCTGCACAGGTTAAATTTCTACATGGAGGACAGAAGCTATGCCATGCTGAGCAATGCTCTTTTGAATCTTGGAATTCATGATTCGAATGTGCTTTTTGGCAATATACTTTTGAATGACCTGGAAAATTTAGCTGCTGCAAATTCTGCATCCCTTCTGTTATAAAATGTCAAGTTCCATGAACCATGAACTCCATTTGTACTCCAAGAACTCATCAGGAACACTGTTCTAAAATTAAGTAAATAATTGAAAGTTGATAGTGCAATTTCTCACTGTTTTCCAGTGGAAAATGGGACAAATAAAATGTGTTACTCTTAAGTTGCTCTGTAGCAACTTAAGAACCAGAAAGTCTTCAAAATTTAACAAATCTTTAAAAATACCCATAATATAATAGACACAAAATAATAAATGGAGATTATTGTGTTTGTATTTGAGATAGATAGATAGGTAGATAGATGATAGATAGATAGATAGATAGATAGATAGATAGATAGATAGATAGATAGATAGATAGATTCAATTATTTTGCCATCTATAAATTGGAAAGAGAAAAAGGGTTTGATTAACACTTCAACATTTCTTTTAATTAATTTAAATTATTTCTACTTCCAATAGATTTGCTTATCTTCATATTATTAGATTTTTTTTTAATTACAATTCTTGTTACTCCCATGGAGCAACTGTTAAACTGAAAAAGCTAATGCAGTCTTTTTTTTTTAAAAAAAGCTCACAGATAATTAAAATTAGTTAAATAAATAGATTTAAAATACACATATTTCTTCATAGGACAGCTTCTCATTAGAGCAAACTTTTTCATCTGGGCCCTAGCTTAGCACCCATTTTTTTGTCTCTTTCTTTAGTGCACATTTGAAAAGTTTTTATGTAGTCTTTATATTTGAGCGTGCCCAATTATTATAAAGATCTAGGCACATTTAATTTGAAAAACAAAAAGGGTGATTCATGAGCTCAAGCTAATCATTTGTTTCTACATACCACAGAATGTGTGTTGTAATTCCAGGCAAAATACATGTGTATATAAAGCCAGCTGGTCCAGAATACGGACCAATTTTAAATGGGTTGATTATTCCTGTTTATAGGAATTGTCTGAATTGTGACATCTGTTAAATGCAATGATATTAAATAAATTATAAACAAAGGAAATAGGAGTAGCATAAATTTTAATTAGAGACCTGCAAGAATGCATCAATATTAAAATGCATTAACTATTTTCTCTTTTCCTATAAGCTATTTAAAAAATGTATGAAACAGAGGCTTGCCTTGTGAATCATTTTTATCTAATATTCAAAAATGTTCCAAAAATGAAAATATTGGGATATATTGAGACAGTCTGGACATAGATAGAATTCAGCACATAGAACTAAGTTGAGATCTGTTGAAGTTTCAGCTTCTCTATTTGTTTCTGCCATTACTTTGGTATCAAAGCAGTCTAAAATGCCTGCTAGACTTTTTTGCAGAGATGGAGAAACCCCAGTGACTTCTGCACATCAGCATTCAGGCCTAGTATGCCCTTTGGATTTTCCTGAGTGGTGCTAGGTTTATTTGTACTTGAGTTCAGCATGAAGTAAGAAAGGAGTTTTCACATTTGGGCAAACAATATACATTTTGGAACCTGCCAAACCTAAAGATGGATTTCAATAAGTCACTTACAATTTTACTAAATGTATTTCACTGACAGTTCTTTCCCATAATATATGTAATTAATTTTAAAATTACCTATACAGGTTATTGAAGGATAAGAATGATGTTAAAAAAAACAAAGTAGATATTCTCAAATAAGTCTATGCAGAGTTTACTGTTAGTTAACCCCAAATGCCCTTTCACAGAACATGTAAAGAAAGAATACCAAATGGTCCTTTCCTTTAAGCTTCCACAGATGGAAAACCACAGCCAAGAAGGCTACAGTGGACATATGATTTAGAGAACAAAATTTACATTTTTCTTCAAGAAGTAAAAGGAAAGACACCAAGGTATAATGCACAGAATATCATTCATCTGACCCATCATAGTTCCAATAATATCTCAAGGACTTTCTGAAAACTGTGATGTAGATTCTCCAGAGACTGTTTTCCAAAATACGTATAATTCTTAGTTTCCTCTCTAACTTATTCAGCTATGCTTCCATGGGCATTCTAATAGGACCATGTAGGATAGCACAGAAATAAATACTTTTTTAGATAACTTTGGTTTATATCATTAAATCTGCACACTTGTATTCACTTTCCAGGGAGTAACTCTATTAAATTCAATGGGGTTTATTTCTGAGTTGGTATTAATTGAATTACATGGTTAAAGATTAAGATCAGCTATTTTAATTGTGCCTAAACACCCAATGATAGTTACTACAGTTCAATCTTAGTAATGTTATGGCTGCAATCTGGACAAGCTGAAATTTCCATGCAGAGATCAAGAACAGCCCCATACAGAGGTCTACTGGGAGAGGTATGGTGAGCTAAACACTTCTCCGGGGGAATAGAGATGATGACTGCAGCAAAGATCAAAGAACTAGTAAGTAGACTGGTCCTTCAGAACCTCTGCAGACAAGGAGAGGACAGGAGGTCATCCACATGTGCTCTGGATGGCTGCTCCTCATGAGGAGACCACAGGACAGCAGTCTCCTGTGGGTCTGAGTACCAGAAAACAAAGAGATCAGTCATCAAGTTCACAAATGCAGTGGGGCCTTTTAAAGGACACTAAGTTCACTAACCTTGATTTCTAATCACTTTCAGAAATTGCTTATCTAACCATCTTAAAACTATTAGAGATCTTTCAAAGAACAAGTTTGAAAAGCCACCTAGTGTATCTATCTTCATTTCTGAACAAAAGAAAAATTAACTATAAGTTTAAGAACTTAAAGAATTTGAAATAAATGGCAAAAAGCTAAATAACATTTTAAACTAAGAAAGTTATAAACAAATTAGCGGCCCAGACAAATTTGGAACATTGAAACTTTTACTATATGATTTTGTAACTAATTATATAATAACAGCTTTTCATGAGAACCAAAATTATTTTGTGCACTATAAATCATAACAGACTTGATTATTTAAATTGGACACTAGAGGGGACTAAAGATTCCAGGCAAAAAGGAAAAAAAGTATAAACCTGTTTTTGATTTTGATCAGTATTGGGATTTACAAAATGACACAAAACACTATAACATTTGAAATATTAAAGGAGATCTTCGAAGAATGGAGCCAAAAATTAGTAGCCACACACAATATCAACAATATCACTAATGGTGTCTGCTTCTATGGATAGACTATGTTCAAAAGATGTTAATGAAGGAATGACAGATGTGAGACAAATCTTGCTTGATGCAGAAATAGTAGAATCAGAAATATTGGATTAAAAAAATTGTGGATTACAAAGCAAAGAAGGCATGACTGGGATAAGGACCCTTTACTAGATATACAAAAGAAGCTAGCTGAAGTTTAAAAATTAAAGGGAAAATACAAATGACAAACCAAGAAAATGACCTGTATAATGACTTTTTACTGGATTTACAAAAGAGGTTTGCTAAAGCCTTGAAGAAACCTTTGAGATGAGAAAAAGAACAATTGAAGTAGAGACCAAATCCTATAAAAATATCTGAATGAATTAAAGATCAAGACTGGCAGAAGTAAAAGGAAGAAATATAAAGTTGGTTTATTTGATCCAGGTTAAAATAAGACGTGCTTTTATAAAGTTCTAGCAACCCTTTACAGACTTTTTCCTGACACCAATTTGAAAAGTTGATGTTTTATGAATTTGCTCATAGATAAGGGATTGGTTATGGGAAGAAGAGATATTTGTTTGTAACCTTTTAAGGGGTGGAGAGCTACCAAATGTGTTTATACTTGTGATGCAGATTGGAAGTCACTTCTTTATATATTTCTTTTCTTTTTCTTTATCTTACTCTTTCCTTTTTCTTTTTTTTTAGTTTTTCCTTCTTTGCACTTTTTACTTTCCTTTCTTTCTCTGAGTTTAGTTTGTATTAGTTTTTATTACTGTAATTAAAATCTTCAATAAAAATTATATATAAAAGAACAACCCCATACAGAGATCATTGTATTTGCACTGCAGCTGAAATAAAACCACAATTTTGAAGGTTACAAATACTGTCACTGGAGGAAAACCACGAAGCCAGGTTTTTTTCATGCATTGAAAAATTCTCCCTTATCTTTGGAACTGACATCTAAACTATGATTATTCTGTTTTTATATCATTGCATAGATTCCCCCCACCAGCCCTTAAGGGTAAGTATACCAGGACTGCACCTTTTTGGCATTAGATTAATTTTCTGCAAAATAATTGTCAAATAATCATAAACCAACAAACTAAAAAAAAAAATTTTTAATCTTTCCATTTTCACATTTGACTCTTTCTTCGGGTTGACAGCTGAACGATACCAGGTTTCATTGATGGCTGTCATTAGGTTAGGATGACTAAATCATAGCTACTCGGCAAGTTGCAGAGAAGTCCCCTAGAGAACTTTCACTGAGGAAAAGAACCCCTGAAAAATACCTTCTCACTCTTTCTTGTCTCTTTTTATGGTGCCTGTTGAATTCCCATGGGTAACTTCAGTTAAAATCTTGAAGCTGTCATTCTTTCCTTCATTTTATATGCTCCAGTAGCAGGGGTTATACTAATCCAAAGTATTATTAATGGAAATACCCAGAAGATCTGTATTATTTCATGTTCTTTAGACAAATTTTTTGAATGTTTTAATCATGTGACAAATCAATTATTGCTATGTCTGGTACATTAGCAATCTGTTTAATAAGGGTGAAGTTCAGTTGATTTAAGTCCACATTCTTCTATGTCAAATTTAACTCTTATTGAAGCAGATAATATCTTGGGATATTAAACTGAAACTGCATTTGTTCATAAATCATTTTCTAGCTTAACAAAAGAAAAATATTCCAAGGAAAGACACTAGCACCATATCTAAACAAGCTTCTGAAAATATTCTAAAACCCATGTTGAGTCCCATTGTAGCACTTTATTTAGGTATGTATTATCCACCATTTCCACATAGATCTAAGCACTGTAATCACAGTCAACTAAATCTGTAGATGTCAATGCATTTAATTGCTCCCATGTTTATCTTCTTCCAAGAACTACACATACATGAATATCTAGACATCATGCAATGTAAATATCAATATGTTGCACAGTAAATATTATAATAGAAATATATCCATAACTATATATTTAAGTGGAGCAATGTGATTGTGCAGTCATTTTAGAAACATTATCAAAATTTTGGATGCAGTAATTGTGGCCTTTGAAATTAAACAGTTTTGTGTGCTTTGGATCTTAATTAAAGATCAGGTTAGACTGTTTAGTGTTTCTTTGGTGCACAAATGGCAATATATGCTTTATTAACAATATTTAACTTCTTTTGGAAAGCCCCCCAAAGATGTTGGAAACAATGCATTGGATAAATGGTCGGATACAATATGACTGTCTTGTGTAAAGCATATAAAATAGGGTGCAAGAGGGGAGTGTAGGCACTGACTGCAGAAAAGTTGCCCAGTCTATCAAGGTTTAAGACAAAAGAACGTGGTATGATGTCTAAATATATGTATAACTCAAAATGGAATTTTCCATCCTTTATATAACAATAGAGAAAGGGTAAAAACCCAATTTAGGGAGGAAAGGAGTATTACTCTGTTTCAAACCATAAATAATTATATCACAGGATATGACCCTATTATCCAAACAGGCAGGTGTTATAGTTGAGTGATTTAGCCAGGCACTGAAAGTGACAAGCGGCTTTGTTTCTACTGAATTTGTCTTGCAATAGATTATTCCTGGCTATTGGAATGGGCCACTTCACATCAGATGACCACCAGATCTACTATGGTGGACAAGAGGACCACAGAAGAAATGGAGTAGCCTTCATAATTAATAGTAAAGTGGCTAAAGCAGTGCTTGGATACAATCCAAAAAACGAAAGAATGATCTCAATTCGAATTCAGGGCAAGCCATCTAACATCACAGTGATCCAAATATACGCCCCAACCACAGATGCTGAAGAAGCTGATCAGTTCTATGAGGATCTGCAGCACCTACTGAACAATACACCAAAAAGAGATGTTATTTTTCTTACAGAAGACTGGAATGCTAAGGTGGGCAGTCAAATGACACCTGGAATTACAGGTAAGCATGGCCTGGGAGAACAAAACAAAGCAGGACATAGGCTGATAGGATTTTGCCAAGACAACTCATTCTGCATAACAAACACTCTCTTCCAACAACCTAAGAGACGGCTTTATACATGGACTTCACCAGATGGACAACATCGAAATCAGATTGATTACATCCTTTGCAGCCAAAGGTGGAGGACATCTATACAGTCGAGAAAAACAAGACCTGGAGCTGACTGTAGTTCCGATCATGAACTTCTTATTGCACAATTTAGGATCAGACTAAAGAGATTAGGGAAGACCCACAGATCAGCTAGATATGAGCTCACTAATATTCCTAAGGAATATGCAGTGGAGGTGAAGAATCAATTTAAGGGACTGGACTTAGTAGATAGGGTCCCGGAAGAACTATGGACAGAAGTTCGCAACATGGTTCAGGAGGCGGCAACAAAATACATCCCAAAGAAAGAGAAAACCAAGAAGGCAAAATGGCTGTCTGCTGAGACACTAGAAGTAGCCCAAGAAAGAAGGAAAGCAAAAGGCAACAGTGATAGGGGGAGATATGCCCAATTAAATGCAAAATTCCAGAGGTTAGCCAGAAGAGATAAGAAATTATTTTTAAACAAGCAATGCACGGAAATGGAAGAAGACAATAGAATAGGAAGGACAAGAGACCTCTTCCAGAAACTTAGAAGCATTGGAGGTAAATTCCAGGCAAAAATGGGCATGATCAAAAACAAAGATGGCAAGGACCTAACAGAAGAAGAAGAGATCAAGAAAAAGTGGCAAGAATATACAGAAACCTGTATAGGAACGAGAACAATATCGGGGATAGCTTTGATGGTGTGGTCAGTGAGCTAGAGCCAGACATCCTGAAGAGTGAGGTTGAATGGGCCTTAAGAAGCATTGCTAATAACAAGGCAGTAGGAGACAATGGTATCCCAGCAAATCTTGCGATATGATGCTGTCAAGGTAATGCATGCTATATGCCAGCAAATTTGGAAAACACAAGAATGGCCATCAGATTGGAATAAATCAACTTACAGTATATTCCCATACCAAAAAAGGGAAACACTAAAGAATGTTCAAACTATCAAACAGTGGCACTCATTTCACATGCCAGTAAGGCAATGCTCAAGATCCTGCAAGGTAGACTTCAGCAATTCATGGAGTAAGAATTCCAAGATCTACAGGCTGGGTTTAGAAAAGGCAGGGGAACTAGGGACCAAATTGCCAATATCTGCTGGATAATGGAAAAAGCCAGGGAGTTTCAGAAAAACATCTATTTCTGTTTTATTGACTATTCTAAAAACTTTGATTGACTGTGTGGACCACAACAAATTGTGGCAAGTTCTTAGTGGTATGGGGATACCAAGTCATCTTGCCTGCCTCCTGAGGAATCTGTATAATGACCAAGTAGCAACGGTAAGAACAGACCACGGAACAACAGACTGGTTTAAGATTGGGAAAGGAGTACGGCAGGGCTGTATACTCTCACCCTACCTATTCAACTTGTACGCAGAACACATCATGAGACATGCTGGGCTTGAGGAATCCAAGGCTGGAGTTAAAATCGCTGGAAGAAACATTAACAATCTCAGATATGCAGATGATACTGAAAGCGAAGAGGAACTGAGGAGCCTTATGATGAAGGTGAAAGAAGAATGTGCAAAAGCTGGGTTGCAGTTAAACTTCAAAAAAACCAAGATTATGGCAACCAGCTTGATTGATAACTGGCAAATAGAGGGAGAAAACATAGAGGCAGTGACAGACTTTGTATTTCTAGGCACAAAGATTACTGCAGACACTGACTGCAGCCCGGAAATCAGAAGATGTTTAATTCATGGGAAGAGAGCAATGACAAATCTCAATAAAATAGTTAAGAGCAGAGATATCACACTGACAACAGAGGTCCACATAGTTAAAGCAATGGTGTTCCCTATAGTAACATATCGCTGCAACAGCTGGACCGTAGGGAAGGCTGAGTGAAGGAAGATCGATGCTTTTGAACTGTGGTGTTGGAGGAAGATTCTGAGAGGGCCTTGGACTGCAAGAAGATCAAACCAGGCCATACTCTAGGAAATGAAGCCAGACTGCTCACTTGAGGGAATGATATTAAAGGCAAAACGGAAGTACTTTGGCCACATGATCAGAAGACAGGACACCCTGATTCTAGGGAAAGTGGAAGGCAAAAGGAAAAGGGGCCAACCCAGGGCAAGATGGATGGATGATATTCTAGAGATGACGGACTCGACCTTGGGGGAGCTGGGTGTGCTGACGACTGACAGGAAGCTCTGGCGTGGACTGGTCCATGAAGTCACAAAGAGTTGGAAGCGGCTGAACGAATAAACAACAACAATCAGTTTGGTTGTTTTAATCTCTTTGTTCATCCAGTGGATGAATGCTATAATCTGAGAAATGCCCAATTTAAATAGTTAAATTATATCAAACAAATCTGAAGAGATAGAGTTGTACTTTGACCTTGACTGTGTGGATAATAAATAAATACTATTCTGAGTTAAAGCTGCAGTGTGTTAGTATGCACAGTACTCAGTAGATTTCTAATATAAGTGGTGCTTATATATCCATTATGCAGAGGCAGGTAAGTGTCTTAGAAAATGAATCTTTTGGGTAGAATTATCTAAACTGAGGTTATTGGTGATGTGAATATTAGTGAAGTCCTGATGAAAGTTGGTAATAAAAATGTATCAATATATCAGGTAAAAAAGTATTAGTAAACCAACAGGAGCTGAGGATATTACTGAGTTTTTCAGGGTACTTATGGAAGTGTACCTTTGCTCTGAAAATATATGTTCTCATTAAAACTTTACTAATTGGAGGCAAGTTCAAGAAGCAAACTTTGGTGGCTTGTTGTCCAGTAGCTCCCTTCCAGGCGATATGCCTGGTGACCTTTTGTCCTTTTTCACAAGGTTGTCGCTTTAACAAACTTCAACATTCATAGATTTTAGTTTTCTTAGGCAATCACTGGTATTCTGTATACAATTTATATTATGGTCTAACAATGGAATCCCTATATTTACATATCTCAGCTATATCTGAAAGATGCTCAAAAGATACAATAACTAAAAGAATCCAGGATCATTTGGTTTCACATACTTTAGACAGCAGATAGAAGGGGTTTTGTCAGGCTCTTGAGGTATTTGGTCCTGCTAATATGTAGGAAATTCCCTTATAAAATTGTGTAGTTCCTCCTGTTATTTCTCAGTGGGATCTGAGACAGATTAGGGATGGTAATTATTTTGTTTAGTTCATATTTTTATAATAACTAAAGAAAATTTAGACTTGTTTTCACAAGCAAGATTAAAAGTACTTAAGACTGTAAAAATGGAATGCAGGGAAAGGGAAACAGGCAGTTCATTTCAGTATTACAGTCAAAGGGCTTATCATAGAATTATGGAGTTAAAGTATGCACTCCAATGGATAAGTAACTTTGAGTATGGTTTTTAAGCCAATTGTGTATCCAGTTTCTTGTCATGTCATCCAATCCACACTTAATTAGCTATCTAATCAGAATGTCATGGAGTACTTTGTGGGTGTGCTTTAGACATAATATATCTTGATTTCAGCAAACTGACATTCTTCCAAGGAAGTTAACCAATAAAAAATGAGATAAGGTTAGTCTAGCAAAACTTGTTTTTGACAAATTCATGGTGATTTCTATTAACTGCATTATTTTCCAGGGGCTTACAGATTAATCTCTTTTTGATTATCTGTAAATGATCAAGTAAATGACTTGTCTGTAATTTCCTAGATCTTCCTTTTCCCCTTTGTTGAAAATAGGGACAATATTTGCCTTCCTTCAAGTGTGGGGCATACTTTATCGTCCCCAGGGTTTCTCAAAGATAATACATAAAATTTCAGCTGGACCATCAGACCTTCAGTACCCTAGGATGCAATTCATTCAGCTCTGGAGGTTTAAACACATTCAGAATTAGTAGGTTACTATGAGTCTCAAGATTCAATTCTCTCCCTTCATTCTGCTCTTGACAATCTATGTATTGTGTGATACATACCTCTTGCTGGCAAAGACTGAGCTAAAATAGAAGTTCAGTAGTGCTGTCTTTTCTTTGTTACTTGTTAGCATTTGGCCATTTTCACTGAGCAGCTGGTATACCGATGTGTTCCTTTTATTCTGAACATATCAAAAGAAACTCTTTTTGTTGTTCCTAGCATTCTTCACAAACCTCATTTTAATCTGAGCTTTAGCTTTCCTAACATAATATCTACAATTCTTTAATTCAGTGCTTAATCCAGAAAAATCTAGAGTGGAATTTAGCATGTTCAATCATTCAGAATCTTCTGCCCTGTGCAATCTTGTGCAAAGCAATGTTTGTGGCAAGAAATTAGTGCCGTCTAACCCTAACCCTAACCCTAACCCTAACCCTGATAAGTTCCTTATCTTTAAATGATATATTGTATTCTCTACCTATTCACTAACAACATCCTTAAAAAATCAGAGAAATAAAAATGGAAACATTTGTCCTTTTTTAGAGTAGGTAGAATAGCAGAAGCTCAAAAGCCTGCCCAAGTTTCTCTCTGCCCATCTTACACTGCATCCCCACCCCTTTCAGACAAGCCTCTTTGCCTCTGGTACCATTGTAAACAATACGTGGTTCAGTGGAAGAATGTATCTGATCCCCATTACTAAAGAAACAGATACATGAAGTGAAAATATTGTATCTGCAATTGGTGCCTTCTAGAAGTTTCAGACCTATCTGATATACAGCATACCACAGATGTACTAATGCAAGGAATACAAGTCGAAGCTATTTGGGTGAGAACAGCCAATCTTCCAAGGCTTGTAAATATCCTTATTTTATAGCAGTATCTATGAAACTCACCTTCATTCATAGGCATTCATAACTATGGTTGTGAATCTTACATAGGATAAACATATGAGTGAATCTATAGCAAAGTGAGAAATTTGAAAGTATGTCTTTGAGACAATATTAAATGTCTCGTGCTTTTTTTATTTGCTTGTTGAAAATAGGGTATCTCTGGATGTCTGCCTCTCACCATCTAATAAAGTTTCTTTGTGTTCTTTTATATGCAATCTGCCAGTGGTTACAAATACAGGATTCAGCAGTTGATTAGGAAAACTTAAGGACCAGTTAAAGAGTCATATGTTTGTAGAAATTGTAGATCTTTGGTGAAGGTTAATCTGTAAACTAGCCCAAGGCAGAATTAGTATAAAGTTTGAGATAAACAATCAGGCATACTTCATATCTTGTTTACTCCTAAAGCAATAAAATGTTATTCTATCTTACCTAAAATCTTCACAAGCAATTTTCCTCCTCATACTATGCAGAATGATTAAAAATTATATGAAGTTATGCAGCGGAGAAGTAAATCATGTGTAGGGTTTTTATTCATGTGTACTATGCCCCAGGAATGTTATGCAAACTACCTTGTAAGGGAAATACGTCACATCTGGATTTTTCCAGAAAGACTATGTAGTATATAGGTTCAGCACAAATTGTTTAAACCTGGGATCATAGCAATATGTCTGCCTCTGATTTAAACAACTACACTAATGTGTGTAAGGATTTCTTGCTTATTCTCACAACAAGCAGTGAAGTTTTGATCAGCAGAAAATCAGGACACAGCCACTGAATATTTTCACATTTGAAATATGGTAGCTCTGCTTTAACTGGATGTTTTAAGACCACTGTGCATTTTTACTGGGTACAGAGTAAGCAATAAGTCTATGCTTTGCTGTTAGAAGAATAGATGATATGGTTATCTAGAAGAGAGACAGACAGATGGACAGACAGCCTTCAGGTCATTGTTGACTCCTGGCAACTGCCTGGATGAGTCCCTACAATTTTCTTGGCAAGATTTTCAGAAGTGGTTTGCCATTGCCCCCTTCCTAAGGCTGAGAAAGAGTGACTTATCAAAGGTCACACAGCTGGTTTCATGCCTAAGGTAGGATGAACTCACAGTCTCCTGCTTTCTAGCCTGGTACCTTACTCTTTTCACCAAACTGACTCTCAAAAATATATGTTAGTCCCATAAAAAAGCCTTATCTTTATTCTTTTACTACCCAACTTCAGCAAAGGATCATTACCTTGTCATGGTGCTGGGGCTTGAGCACCTCAATGATGCCATGAGCTAAACCGTGAAGGGCCACCCAAGACGGGAAGGTCATGACAGAGAGGTCAGACTAAATGCGATCCCTGAGGAAGGTAATGGCAACCCACCCCAGTATTCTTGCCGTGAAAACTAAATGGATCACTACAACCAGAGATATGTCGGTATACCATCGGAAGATGAGACCCCCAGGTCGGAAGATGGTCAGAATGCTACTGGGCAGGAAGAGAGGATGAGTTCAACTAGCCCCAGACGTGATGATGCAGCTAGCTCAAAGCCGAAAGGACGGCTAGCGGCCGACGGTGCTGGTGGTGAACGGCGAATCCGATGTTCTAAGGATCAACACACCATTGGAACCTGGAATGTAAGATCTATGAGCCAGGGCAAATTGGATGTGGTTATTGGTGAGATGTCAAGATTCAAGATAGACATTTTGGGTGTCAGTGAACTGAAATGGACTGGAATGGGCCTCTTCACATCAGATGACCACCAGATCTACTATGGTGGACAAGAGGACCACTGAAGAAATGGAGTAGCCTTCATAATTAATAGTAAAGTGGCTAAAGCAGTGCTTGGATACAATCCAAAAAACGAAAGAATGATCTCAATTCGAATTCAGGGCAAGCCATCTAACATCACAGTGATCCAAATATACGCCCCAACCACAGATGCTGAAGAAGCTGATCAGTTCTATGAGGATCTGCAGCACCTACTGAACAATACACCAAAAAGAGATGTTATTTTCATCACAGGAGACTGGAATGCTAAGGTGGGCAGTCAAATGACACCTGGAATTACAGGTAAGCATGGCCTGGGAGAACAAAACAAAGCAGGACATAGGCTGATAGGATTTTGCCAAGACAACTCACTCTGCATAACAAACACTCTCTTCCAACAACCTAAGAGATGGCTTTATACGTGGACTTCACCAGATGGACAACACCGAAATCACACTGACTACATCCTTTGCAGCCAAAGGTGGCAGACATCTATACAGTCGAGAAAAACAAGACCTGGAGCTGACTGTAGTTCCGATCATGAACTTCTTATTGCACAATTTAGGATCAGACTAAAGAGATTAGGGAAGACCCACAGATCAGCTAGATATGAGCTCACTAATATTCCTAAGGAGGTGAAGAATCAATTTAAGGGACTGGACTTAGTAGATAGGGTCCCGGAAGAACTATGGACAGAAGTTCACAACATGGTTCAGGAGGCGGCAACAAAATACATCCCAAAGAAAGAGAAAACCAAGAAGGCAAAATGGCTGTCTGCTGAGACACTAGAAGTAGTCCAAGAAAGAAGGAAAGCAAAAGGCAACAGTGATAGGGGGAGATATGCCCAATTAAATGCAAAATTCCAGAGGTTAGCCAGAAGAGATAAGGAATTATTTTTAAACAAGCAATGCGTGGAAGTAGAAGAAGACAATAGAATAGGAAGGACAAGAGACCTCTTCCAGAAACTTAGAAGCATTGGAGGTAAATTCCAGGCAAAAATGGGTATGATCAAAAACAAAGATGGCAAGGACCTAACAGAAGAAGAAGAGATCAAGAAAAGGTGGCAAGAATATACAGAAGACCTGTATAGGAAGGATAACATTATCGGGGATAGCTTTGACGGTGTGGTCAGTGAGCTAGAGCCAGACATCCTGAAGAGTGAGGTTGAATGGGCCTTAAGAAGCATTGCTAATAACAAGGCAGCAGGAGATGACGGCAGCCCAGCTGAACTGTTCAAAATCTTGCAAGGTGATGCTGTCAAGGTAATGCATGCTATATGCCAGCAAATTTGGAAAACACAAGAATGGCCATCAGATTGGAATAAATCAACTTACAGTATATTCCCATACCAAAAAAGGGAAACACTAAAGAATGTTCAAACTATCAAACAGTGGCACTCATTTCACATGCCAGTAAGGTAATGCTCAAGATCCTGCAAGGTAGACTTCAGCAATTCATGGAGCGAGAATTGCCAGATGTACAAGCTGGGTTTAGAAAAGGCAGAGGAACTAGGGACCAAATTGCCAATATCCGCTGGATAATGGAAAAAGCCAGGGAATTTCAGAAAAACATCTATTTCTGTTTTATTGACTTTTCTAAAACCTTTGATTGACTGTGTGGACCACAACAAATTGTGGCAAGTTCTTAGTGGTATGGGGATACCAAGTCATCTTGTCTGCCTCCTGAAGAACCTGTATAACGACCAAGTAGCAACAGTAAGAACAGACCACGGAACAATGGACTGGTTTAAGATTGGGAAAGGAGTATGGCAGGGCTGTATACTCTCACCCTACCTATTCAACTTGTATGCAGAACACATCATGCAACATGCTGAGCTTGAGGAATCCAAGGCTGGAGTTAAAATCACTGGAAGAAACATTAACAATCTCAGATATGCAGATGATGCCACTTTGATGGCTGAAAGCTAAGAGGAACTGAGGAGCCTTATGGTGAAGGTGAAAGAAGAATGTGCAAAAGCTGGCTTGCAGCTAAACCTCAAAAAAACCAAGATTATGGCAACCAGCTTGATTGATAACTGGCAAATAGAGGGAGAAAATGTAGAAGCAGTGAAAGTCTTGGTATTTCTAGGTGCGAAGATTACTGCAGATGCTGACTGCAGTCAGGAAATCAGAAGACGCTTAATCCTTGGGAGAAGAGCAATGACCAATCTTGATAAAATAGTTAAGAGCAGAGACATCACGCTGACAACAAAGGTCTGCATAGTTAAAGCAATGGTGTTCCCCATAGTAACATATGGCTGCGAGAGCTGGACCATAAGGAAGGCTGAGAGAAGGAAGATCGATGCTTTTGAACTGTGGTGCTGGAGGAAGATTCTGAGAGTGCCTTGGACTGCAAGAAGATCAAACCAGTCCATCCTCCAGGAAATAAAGCCAGACTGCTCACTTGAGGGAATGATATTAAGGGCAAAACTGAAATACTTTGGCCACATAATGAGAAGACAGGACACCCTGGAGAAGATGCTGATGCTAGGGAGAGTGGAAGGCAAAAGGAAGAGAGGCCGACCAAGGGCAAGGTGGATGGATGATATTCTAGAGGTGACAGACTCGTCCCTGGGGGAGCTGGGGGTGCTGACGACTGACAGGAAGCTCTGGCGTGGGCTGGTCCATGAGGTCACAAAGAGTCGGAAGCAACTAAACGAATAAACAACAACCCACCAAAAGTTCACATCGAGATTTAACTGTCAGATATAACTGAATTTAATTTTAATGCAGACTATTCATTATTGATATATTTTCTCTGAAATGTTTTCCATATATTTCAAAGCAAAATAATTTTGTTCCACTAGATTTCAGCCTAAAGTGCCATAATAAATTGGGATGGCACAGCATAGGCAAAATGATGATTTTATGACATATTAATGAAGTGCATCTTTATGAATCTTCTCAAAAAGTGTGGCAAAAGTCAGTTGTGTAAAAAAAAGCTTTAGTCAAAACAGTACAACATTTTTATTGTAAACTGCCCGGAGTCCCTCTTTGGGGGAAATTTGAATTTGAATAATTTGAATAAAATTTGAATAATAAATAAATAAATAAATTATGACTACATCTCTGTTAGCAGAGGTTTCTTCAAAATGGGCTGGCTGGCTGGCTGGCTTTCATGAGATCCTGGGCTCTATCACACCAAATGTATGCATGAGGAAGATCCACTTATTTTAGAAAATATGTTAAACATATGGCTAAATATCTCCCATGAAGCAAAAGTAATTAAAAGGTTTGCCTAAAGTTTCTGTGTTATTTCTTTCAGTAGAAGAACCATTTATCCCTGAAGGCCACAGTACTCTGGCAAGCTATGGAACAAAGAAGAATGTGTGTGTGATTAGACTCATCCTACATTCCCTCACATAAATGCTTTGAGATACACACCTCTCGTTCATCAAAAAAAATCCATTCTCACACACCATCAAATGACTCCATTTTTTTTCTCTCACACTCTCTCCTTTCTCAGCATGGCAGTTATGCTTAGAAAAACAAAGGAAATGGGTGATACAAGTACAAAATTAATACGAATCCTAGAAATGTTATATGCTCTCCTTTAACAGCCAAACTATCCTTTGCACTTGCTCTTAATTATAAATGTTTACATGCACATTTAATATGCAAAAGGTATGAAAATATGTGTGTCTCTTTGTAGATATTGTAAAATGGACATATCGGGTGCAACTACCAATGTTTTAAAAAATCGTAAGTAGCTTGAAAATAGATCTGCTGTTATAACTCAGATTAGGTTTTTTAATTAGTTTTTATCCCTATTGAGTACTTAGTGTTAAAGTACATAATGGTGAGGTTGGAACTATGACTCAGGATATTGGAACAAGTAGAAGTATAGTTTCCTTCAAATAAATATTCACACAATCTTATTTTACCAGAACAGTTAAATGGGGGGGGGGGAAGGTTGTATGAATCGTAAGCAGCACTTACAAAGGAACCTATGTTATCACATACAGATTGGCTTATATAGGAATACTTTAATTAGGAAGGGTTTTTTTCCCCCTCTTACTATGATGAGTAAATTTAGAGCCTTGTTACTATTTATTAAAATACAAATCCCAGACTTAGAATACATCAGCATTCATATGCAAACACTGGCAATCTCACACATATGTTATGAAAGCCCAAAATATAAGCACAACAGTGAATGTGATAATATGCATCCACTGCATAATTATCTGCAAATCCTGCTCATTTCAAGGGAAAAGTGATTATTAAAACCTTGAGTCAAATAATTGGCAGGAGATGCTGTGGCTGTGTAGGTGGATTGTGGGTTAACACAGAGTCAGTTGTGCATGTTTGGCCACAGTTTATTTCAGCTTGCATCTGTTAGTTATTCTGTAACCAGGCAATGTGTGTGTTTGTGCACAGCCTCTTTTATGGTTTTTAAGCAAGAATTGTGCAGAAAATCATGCGCTAAAGTAATTATATCTGTAAAGAAACCAAAGATGGATTTTTTTCCCCTTTTACCAAATACTTAGAAAGACAAGGAGGTGATCATGTGTAAAACAATTCAGATCCAAACCATTTCAAGTTCAAGATGGGAACTCAAACCACAGTTCATCAGACTTAAAATAGAGCTTTCTCTGCTGCTACACAGTGATAGGAAATTGATACTGAGGCTGTAAGATAACGTCTTGAAGATAACAGTTGGAGTTTTGTATCTATTCAGGGAGAAGTGAGAGTCTCCTGGGCTGTTGTGTGTACCTTGTTTGTGCTTTTGGTTTGTGTGATCATTTACATCCGCAATCTCAATCATAGAAAGTGCTCTCAAACTGGCTAAGAAAGCAATGAAATTATGCAAGTCAAAACAATAATAATAAAAATAAAATTCCATCATAATCTATTAAGTAATAACCTATACTATTATTAAAAAATGAGACAGAGTGTTAGCAAGAAATCCCATCTTTTGCTTGGAACATAAACTTGCATAGTTAAGAAGCTTGGACTTATGCGCAGGTCCCAAACAGTAACAGTTAAAACTGTGATAAACTATAAATCAGGCAACATTGTTCCATGTTGGTTGGGAATTCTAGAAATGATATCCCAACACATCCAGAAGATGCTATATTAGATACGCTATATCATTCTGTTTTATGGGATTACTAAAGGTGATGCACAAAATATGTCCCTACTATGTGACAAGCATTTCTGTTGATACTGATATGCTTTCATTGACTGTCATGATAAATATAGCCTTTGAATTTCCATTTGCAGTTCATACATACATACACACATACGTGCCTAAATCCAACTGAATTGTCTTGAAAACTGTTTTTGGAATTAAACATATAACCCGATTGATAGATAATATGTACAGGATTACAGCCTAAGCTGTCCTATCTTAGAGCGAAGAACCACACTGAGACAGTAGCTTGAGTCTCTAGTGTTTATTGTCCTACTCTATTAGACAGAAAATCCTGCCAAACTGAAAGGCCATGGGAAACCCTCACAGATAAACCCAAGAATCAAGGCAGGTCTGCTCTGAGTTTCTTCAAAGGAAAGTTCAAAGCCTCTAAACTATGCATGTGTTTTTCCCCCTGGATAGGGGCCCCCTCCTGCTCACCATCAGTACTCATGATATAAGCCATTTCTTCCTTTTTAATTTTCAATTATGGGGCAAATTTTTGAAACTTTCTAGTTTTTCCCTACCTTTTATTGCAAAATTATAAAATTGATGCCATTTAAAACTTTCTGCAGTATACTACAAACTTCCTTAACCAGACATATATTTGTTCTTTGTTTTTTGGCATATGTATTCACCTTTTATGATCATATCTTAAAACTTGCATATTAGGAAAACATGAAATCATAACTATAAAAGGGATCAGGAAAGATATAAATCTTGACATTCAAAGATTCAGCAGATTTTCTGTGGATTTGATCTACAAATGAGGGAAGAAGTTACTCAATGTTCAGCATTCTGTATAATGGAATGAAAAATAATAAAAGGATCAAATAAAATATGTTTATTGCAGAAAACGACAGTTCTCATATTGTTATTTTTTTCTTTCATTTGACTGATATCAACACAGTTCATGGATGATTCTGTGGTCCATTGAGAAACCCCCAGTTCATTTCATATTTCAGGCAATGCATTGTTAATTGCTCACTAGCCAAGATTATGATCCTGATATCTGGATTGCAAAAATAGCTATATTTCACTTGCAAGTATAGTAATTGGAGAAGTCACTAAATAGCAACATTAGCTAACAATAACATTTTATTCAATGGGATATATACATTTTGGGAAGAACATATATGACCACTGAATCAACACACTGTCTTTTGTTGTTTTAAATTGTAGAAGTAAATGCTCAGAGCAGAATCCTTGTCAGTTGCGGTGTCACTGAATCAAAAGCTGTAAAGATGAAGTAATCTTGCTACTCTTTCCTCACTGCCTTCTGTTATACTTCATATTTGATAGCTTTATTTGTTCTTCAGGTTTGATTCCACTAAATGAAATGTTCAAATGACAGAGTGTGCTGTGAAACAGAGAAAATAAATATAAGGACTGAGTTTGGTGAGGAAAATCTTATTATGAACTAATGTGATGGTATCAATTTTGCAAATAAAAATTTTGAACATATATGAAAAGAGTCGAGGAAAGGAGGTGTGAAATATATTTTGGCAAAGTGTTGTTCAGGTTTTAGGCCAGGTTGGAAATTGTATTATTTGCATGGTTCAGACCTGTGTGTCTTTATTTTTTTAACAACTAGCTGTTTGGAGGAGTTGGGAGAAATAGCAGATTTTTTTAAAGGGGGTGGGAGTCTGAAGTGTTAAAAAAAATTGGCCAGCTAAATAACAGGCAAAAAGAGAAAGGGCAGGGTCTGTTTTCTTTAAATGAAAAGATGGATTGTGCAGCAGGACCCACCTGGTTGAAATAGATGAAAGTAACATTGTCTAATCTCCCAGGAGTCCTGATGCTTCCTATGTGACTCTGAGCCAATCTCTCCTTCTTAGTCTAAAGTATCTTGGAGGATCATTTCAATGATGCAATGAGGAAGAGGAGAGAGTTGTGTTCATTGTCTTGAGCTCCTGGAGAAAGAAAAAGAGAGATATAACTATAACAGATAAATTATTATGACTAAACCCACTAATTTTTAATGTGCAATGAGATTGTTGATTTGCAGGAACAATTAATTGACTTCTATATATAGTCTGAAATATATAGACACTTCCTATAAAATATACTGGTCTTCCTTGTTTCCCATTCACTTTTAAAATGTGTGGCTATTTGCTGTTATGCAAAGACTCACTGAGGTAAAATGAATTGAATTATGAAAAAGATTATTTAGTACCCTATATCTGGATCTACAACAAAGGGTGATTAGAGAAACATTTTTTAGCTTTTTTCTATATTTCATTCTGTCAATTTTGCTGTTAGCTATGATGTTCTAAAATGACAGTTATATCATCTTACTATTTACAGATGTTATCAGTGTAAGAGACACTGATAAAGAAAAAACTGTATATTAACCTTCCTCCTTCTGAGGCAGTAAACACCCACTGTGCAATTCTAAACATGTTTTCTGAGTGTATGATCAGGCATTAATGGAGCTGATTCATGGACATAATGCACCCTATCACTCTTCAGTATTAGATGCCTTTCAGTTGGTATTTCTCACATAGCTGTACATATGGAAGCTGCATTGGAGAGAGCAGTTTCAAGGCCTTTTCGTGAAATGATAGAATCATAGGCTTTGAGCGGGTTATTTGCATCAGATCTAACTCCCTGCTCATCAAAGAAATGCAGTTCCAGCATTCAGAAGCGATGGCTGACCAATCTCTGAAGAAATTCCGGAAAGGGGGTCCCACCACCCCTCTGTGTAACTAGTTCCACTGTCAAATTGTTCTTATTGTTAGAAAGTTTTTCCTAACATTCATCTGGAATTTGAACTCCTGTAATTTAAGACCATTGTTCAGTGTCCTGCCCTCTGTGGTGATAGAGAACAGATCTTGCCTTCTGTGTGGGATTTTTTCAGGTATTTCAAAGTATTATTATATTCCACCAGCCCACTTAATCTTCTTGTCCCAAAACTAAACATTTGCAGTTCCTTCAATCTGTCTTCATAAGACTGCATTTCTAAAAACCTGATCATCCTTATTCCCTTTCTCTGAACTGCTTTACAACTCCTTAAACTGCATGGCCCAAAAGTAGATACGATCTGACCAGCACAGAAGACAGGGAACAATTAGTTTAAGTCAACTGAAAACTTTATTTCTCTTGATGCAGCAACACAATCTACCTTGCTCACATGCTTGTGTCACTGCACTCGAATCCTAATTGAGCACATCCCAGAAAAGAGTGGATTCCCTCTAGCTGGGGGCTGCATGTGCGTCATTAAACATAGTATATTACACTAGATTTTTATTTGTATATAGAACACTGTTGTGGGGGGGGAAGCAAATTTAACTTTTGTGAAATAAAAATAGCATTTGTATGCTACTTCTTTTCAGTGAAGGAACTCTTGATCCACAGTGTATGGACAATCTTTTCATCTTCATTGTGTATATTTTTGTATTATAAGTAAGTCTAACACAGATGTTTCTAATACTCCCACTTTGGCAAAAGCTTACTACTATATAAGAAATGTTTAAAATGCAGACACAAATTATAATAATCTTTTGGAAGGTGCTACATGGACAGAATTTAGCTGATGGTGTAAGTGATTGTGAAAAACTCAGAATTTGGACAACACAGTAAACAAACATGAGTTGATAAAAGTTAAGAACACTATTCTCCTTGAACCAAGGAAAAATTAGCCCAAATAACCAAATAACCTTAAACAAGTTGTATCAAGCTCACTGGCAATTCATTTATAGAGTAAGAATGGTAAAGATTACATTCCCCTATTATTCTCAACCAGAATTAAAAAGGGCTACCGGAAGTCTACTGGCAGCTTCCATAGATTATCAGCGATGCTCTCTCCTAAGTGGAAACAGCCTAGCTCCAGTGGTTCACCCACTATAGCCTCATGTTTAATCTGTAGATCTGCCTTGCTGGAAACTGGCACTGATGCAGAACATACATCCAGGTTGCTGAGTGAGGAAGCTCGCCATGCACAGGTTCTATCATTGCTGGAGCAATGCACTGGTGGTCAATTCACTGCTACACAAGATTCAAGGTTTTGCTTTTGACACGTAAGCTGTAAACAGTTTGAGACCAGAATACACAGGTCAGGTTGACAGCTAAGGTCATTCTGAGAGGTCTTCCAGTACATGCTAAGAATTAACCCTAAAAATTACTTGCAAGTAGGCCTTCTTCAGTGGTGACACTTCGGAATGAACTTCTTCCTGAAATTGGTGACGTTCTAAGAGAACACTCTTTAGGTGTCTTTGCCTTTTAAAGATTTATCTCTTGAATCTGCCCATCCAGGGAGAACATCATGTTAAGAGACTCCACTTCCCACTGAAATGCTTAACTTCAGAGGGGTGTAAAGCTTACTCCTTTGTGGTTTTTAGAACACCTTTAAATAAAGTTTTATTTTATCAGACCTTCAACTCTACTGAAATTTAGTGATCTATAATTACAGGATTTTTGGATTTGGGTTTTTTTGTTTGTTTGTTTGGGTTGGGTTGGGTTTTTTTGTTTTTGTTTTCTTGTAATTTTGATTTATTTCTATTGGTGCTTTTATAATTTCAATAGAACAATCCACCCAGAGTTGTTGTTACTGTTGGTGGAGGTTAAATTGGGCAGCTATAGAAACTGTAAAATATGTATGTACAATAATACATATATACATGCCTTTCTCTTCAGCAAAGGATCGTTACCTTCTTGTGCTGCTGGAGCTTGAGCACCTCAACGATGCCATGAGCTAAACCGTGAAGGGCCACCCAAGATGGGAAGGTCATGACAGAGAGGTCAGACTAAATGCGATCCCTGGGGAAGGTAATGGCAACCCACCCCAGTATTCTTGCCGTGAAAACTAAATGGATCACTACAACCAGAGATATGTCGGTATACCATCGGAAGATGAGACCCCCAGGTCGGAAGATGGTCAGAATGCTACTGGGCAGGAAGAGAGGATGAGTTCAACTAGCCCCAGACGTGATGACGCAGCTAGCTCAAAGCCGAAAGGACGGCTAGCGGCCGACGGTGCTGGTGGTGAACGGCGAATCCGATGTTCTAAGGATCAACACACCATTGGAACCTGGAATGTAAGATCTCTGAGCCAGGGCAAATTGGATGTGGTTATTGGTGAGATGTCAAGATTCAAGATGGACATTTTGGGTGTCAGTGAACTGAAATGGACTGGAATGGGCCTCTTCACATCAGATGACCACCAGATCTACCATGGTGGACAAGAGGACCACAGAGGAAATGGAGTAGCCTTCATAATTAATAGTAAAGTGGCTAAAGCAGTGCTTGGATACAATCCAAAAAACGAAAGAATGATCTCAATTCGAATTCAGGGCAAGCCATCTAACATCACAGTGATCCAAATATACGCCCCAACCACAGATGCTGCAGAAGCTGAAGTAGAGCAGTTCTATGAGGATCTGCACCACCTACTGGACAACACACCTAAAAGAGATGTTATTTTCATCACAGGAGACTGGAATGCTAAGGTGGGCAGTCAAATGACACCTGGAATTACAGGTAAGCATGGCCTGGGAGAACAAAACAAAGCAGGACATAGGCTGATAGGATTTTGCCAAGACAACTCACTCTGCATAACAAACACTCTCTTCCAACAACCTAAGAGACGGCTTTATACGTGGACTTCACCAGATGGACAACACCGAAATCAGACTGACTACATCCTTTGCAGCCAAAGGTGGCGGACATCTATACAGTCAAAAAAAACAAGACCTGGAGCTGACTGTAGTTCCGATCATGAACTTCTTATTGCACAATTTAGGATCAGACTAAAGAGATTAGGGAAGACCCACAGATCAGCTAGATATGAGCTCACTAATATTCCTAAGGAATATGCAGTGGAGGTGAAGAATCGATTTAAGGGACTGGACTTAGTAGATAGGGTCCTGGAAGAACTCTGGACAGAAGCTCGCAACATGGTTCAGGAGGCGGCAACAAAATACATCCCAAAGAAAGAGAAAACCAAGAAGGCAAAATGGCTGTCTGCTGAGACACTAGAAGTAGCCCAAGAAAGAGGAAAGCAAAAGGCAACAGTGATAGGGGGAGATATGCCCAATTAAATGCAAAATTCCAGAGGTTAGCCAGAAGAGATAAGGAATTATTTTTAAACAAGCAATGCATGGAAGTGGAAGAAGACAATAGAATAGGAAGGACAAGAGACCTCTTCCAGAAAATTAGAAGCATTGGAGGTAAATTCCAGGCAAAAATGGGCATGTTCAAAAACAAAGATGGCAAGGACCTAACAGAAGAAGAAGAGATCAAGAAAAGGTGGCAAGAATATACAGAAGACCTGTATAGGAAGGAGAACAATATCAGGAATAGCTTTGACCGTGTGGTCAGTGAGCTAGAGCCAGACATCCTGAAGAGTGAGGTTGAATGGGCCTTAAGAAGCATTGCTAATAACAAGGCAGCAGGAGACGATGGCAGCCCAGCTGAACTGTTCAAAATCTTGCAAGATGATGCTGTCAAGGTAATGCATGCTATATGCCAGCAAATTTGGAAAACACAGGAATGGGCATCAGTTTGGAATAAATCAACTTACAGTATATTCCCATACCAAAAAAGGGAAACACTAAAGAATGTTCAAACTATCAAACAGTGGCACTCATTTCACATGCCAGTAAGGTAATGCTCAAGATTCTGCAAGGTAGACTTCAGCAATTCATGGAGTGAGAATTCCAAGATGTACAAGCTAGGTTTAGAAAAGGCAGAGGAACTAGGGACCAAATTGCCAATATCCGCTGGATAATGGAAAAAGCCAGGGAGTTTCAGAAAAACATCTATTTCTGTTTTATTGACTATTCTAAAACCTTTGATTGACTGTGTGGACCACAACAAATTGTGGCAAGTTCTTAGTGGTATGGGGATACCAAGTCATCTTGTCTGCCTCCTGAAGAACCTGTATAATGACCAAGTAGCAACAGTAAGAACAGACCACGGAACAACGGACTGGTTTAAGATTGGGAAAGGAGTATGGCAGGGCTGTATACTCTCACCCTACCTATTCAACTTGTACGCAGAACACATCATGCGACATGCTGGGCTTGAGGAATCCAAGGCTGGGCTTAAAATCTCAGATATGCAGATGATAACACTTTGATGGCTGAAAGCGAAGAGGAACTGAGGAGCCTTATGATAAAGGTGAAAGAAGAAAGTGCAAAAGCTGGCTTGCAGCTAAACTCAAAAAAACCAAGATTATGGCAACCAGCTTGATTGATAACTGGCAAATAGAGGGAGAAAATGTAGAAGCAGTGAAAGACTTGGTATTTCTAGGTGCGAAGATTACTGCAGATGCTGACTGCAGTCAGGAAATCAGAAGATGCTTAATCCTTGGGAGAAGAGCAATGACCAATCTCGATAAAATAGTTAAGAACAGAGAAATCACACTGACAACAAAGGTCCGCATAGTTAAAGCAATGGTGTTCCCCATAGTAACATATTGCTGTGATTGCTGGACCATAAGGAAGGCTGAGAGAAGGAAGATAGATGCTTTGGAACCGTGATGTTGGAGGAAAACTCTGAGAGTGCCTTGGACTGCAAGAAGATCAAACCAGTCCATCCTCCAGGAAATAAAGCCAGACTGCTCACTTGAGGGAATGATATTGAAGGCAAAACTGAAATACTTTGGCCACATAATGAGAAGACAGGACACCCTGGAGAAGATGCTGATGCTAGAGAGAGTGGAGGGCAAAGGGAAGAGGGGCCGACCAAGGGCAATGTGGATGGATGATATTCTAGAGGTGATGGACTTGTTCCTGGGGGAGCTGGGGGTGTTGACGACCGACAGGAAGCTCTGGCGTGGGCTGGTCCATGAAGTCATGAAGAGTCGGAAGCGACTAAATGAATAAACAACAAACATGCCTTTCTATATCAGTGCTGTGTGTGTTGTTTTGTTTGCTTTTCTTTTTTCCTTTCACTTTTAAAATTCAGTATGTCATTATACCGTGTTCAGTGCTGTTTTGATCTATGGTCTTATCTTATTTAAATATATTTTAAACCACTTTGAAATTTATAGTAGTAAGGAAAGGTATAGAAATATATTTAATAAATAAACAAACCAGAAAGATACATCTCTTATTAAATTCATATGTTTTAATCCAGGCTGAATATACTATGCCCAACTCAGGTTCCCACTTAAATCAACAGAATAAATTAAGAATAACTTAAATGTCATTGATTTTAGAAAGAATCTGTAACTTTTTTTAATCTATCACATTGTGAATATTCAAGCTTTTTTATAAAAAATTACTATCTTATCAAAAGTTGAAGCAATAATCATGATGAATTCAATAAGTCTCAAATCACTTCTTATGTACAGATTCCCTCAGTGTGTAAGTTGAAAAAATCATGCATAGAATTTCAGACACAGGAACAATATATACAGGAATATTGGCTTCAAGGAGGCATTGGTTTATGGGAACACAATGCTGGATTAGATATCCTTTATTTGGAAACAAATATTAGGAACTCAAGAAAGAACAGTTGAAGAGTTACCAGAATTATGCATACTGCCCTAATATAATGTAAGCCCTTGATTAGAATAGATTAGAATTGAACAGTAACACTGTTTGAATTAACATTTCATTTTATTTTTGATAATCCAGTGGCCCAGAAGGCAGAACAAAAAAGGAGAGCACAATGTAGCCATGTAAAATTTTATGCTGCCTTATCTCACCCATCATATCCTTAAAATATCTTCTTGACAGATGTCTTGATTTCAAATACCTTCACAGTTACATAAAACAAATTATGCTGCATAAATCAACTTAATCTGTGTAAAATTTAGCAGATTGACATAATGTATGTTTCTGGCTTAATCTAAAATCAAGAAAGAGCAGGTATGAGTCGCACACTATTTGACTGTGTGTGGTAATTCCTAACACATGGCATGATCCCAGAAACAGTTTGCGCTTCCTAGGTCTCAAAGATTCCCTAGAATTTGTTGGTAATGCTGTGTTGTAAAAATACAAGAGGGTTATTATATTTACATATACCTATATCACATTACTTCTTTTAAGGATAAGAAACTTTATGCAGAGAATAAGAAAAGGATAAGAACATTAATCAAAAGAAATTAAAGGGATGAAATAAAAAAGGAAACCTAGCTAAAACTAGCTCACACCAACATCATATATAAATTCTCACTAACACATCCATACACTGCTTCCTATTCTGTCTTTTGTTCTTTAAGTTTCTCTTCTTTTTGAAGACTTCACCAACTATATTCATAAACTATATCTATACACAACTTTCTTAATCTTCCCACTCCTTTCCATCCATTCACTCTTCTTACATATATTTGTTTTGTGAATTATTCTTCATTCATTCTCTCTATATCACTCTTATTACATTCAACCAGTAGTCCTTCAGCTTCCATTCATTCCTATGTCTTCATGTTTTGCTATACCCACTTAAGTGCCATATTTCTATTGCAATCATCTTACTTTTGCTCCATTGCATTACAGCTATGCATTTAATGAGTCAACTCATAGAAAGGATACTTAAAGCAGCCCATTTTTTTTCAAACTCCCATGGAAACCAGAAAAAAAGACATGGCTACTATAGGCATCCGCAGGAAGCAGGCAAAGGAAAGCAAGTGATCTGTCACAATGTCATAATACAAACTCCACCCCTTATGTATTTGGGTGCAATATCACAATGCACATATGAAAGGGTAGAACTTACATTATGATGTCTCTTTGCACATTTCATCATTTGATATCCTCATGGTTAGGAATGCATACCTATGAACAGAGCTTCAGTGAAGAATTTGCTCTATAACAAAATAAAAGCAGGGAGGTGCTGTGCTCACACATGCATAGGATCTAAAGCTCTACCTCCAAATTATTGCTTTAAGTGCACATGGCCCTACCATCTACATAGGTACCTACTTATGGCTATCAGAAAAAGGATGGAGGGTTGACCTCTTTGTGGAAAAGGGAAGCTGAAGGGCCTTTCAGTTGTGGTGTCCTAGCTGTTGAATGTTTTCCATGCCAAAATTGCCTGATCTTATTTTTTTCCTTTTCTACGCCTGGCAAAGAAGGTTTTAAAAAAAAAATCCCAAGCTTTTAGGGTTTTAAGCAGTTTTAATTCTGTATCGTGCCTTTTGCTGCTTTTATTATTTTGTCATTGTTAGCTTCTTTCCCCATACTATTTATATATGGGGGATTTTTTTTTTACTATAGTTGTAAAGCAGTCTGGAAATATGACTGTAGAGTAACATAAAAGTAGTTATAATAACCAGAATTAAATAAATAATTTAGCAAGCATGAATAACTAAATAGTTGCAAAGAACATAATGACAAGATAATAATTACTTAGTAAATATAGATTTAGGGGAAATATTTATCAAGATTTGTTTGAGTTGTAGAAATCAATGGTGTTCCTTTTTCTCTCTCTCTCATTTCCCTTTTAGGCACACTGATCATTCTGGGCAGTATTGTCATTATTTATGAAATCCCTGCTTTTATTTTGCTATTGAGCAAATTCTTCACAACTCAAGACATTTCATTTTCTGTGACCTGAAGCCAGTGTTCCAATCATGCAGGAGACTATATGTGACCAAATGTGCTTGCACTTAGGCTCTTCCCTGCAGATGACCTGGCTAATATTTTGATATCCAAGATGGGTGGGAGGAAGCAATCTATTTTCCTAATAAAGAGTGTACAGTTCCAGAGATGCAATATCTGCTAATGCTCCATTCATGACATAGGTTCCAGATTGAGTGATTAAGATATTGATACATTCTTAGATATTGTTGTTCTTAAATATTTATTACTCTTAAATACAACCTGATTCCTTTAACTAATGCATTCGGACAGATCATGAAAGCCATAATAGCATACATAAAAAGAAAACCATGGCCAGCAATTAGGACAAACAAAAAAAATGTCATCATTTGTTCTTGAAAGTTATTTTTGCTTAAAACCTATTTTATAATACAGTAGCAGTTTAGAAGCAGAGAAAATGGCAGCTTATCTGTTTCTAAACTGTGGCTAAATAATAAAGTTCATTTTAAAACAGATTTGTAAATCCAGTGGTATTCATTTGTTAACAATCTAGATTCATCGTTACATTTCAAGTGTAGTTCTTTGAGTCAGCAGATTCAATCTTCCTCAGCAGCTGTTCAGTGCTGTTAAATACTACTGGTGTTTTTTACAGAAGCAACTACGGTTGCTCCTATTACTATTTACCCCAGCAATAGTCATCTGGTATTGTCATCTCCATTGACAAATGAAAGGCAGAACATACAATAGCAGCACAGGAATATATTTTTGCATCCTTAAAATTGAAATTTTTAAGCAGATTACTGAGGGAAAAACATCATATTAGAAGAAATCTTTTGGTGAAAGATAATGAAATGCTATATTTTTAAACTTTAAATTTTAAACCACCAATCCTTTCCCAATCAAATTTCTCTCAAAAGATCCCTCATGTAATTTAGTCTTTGTTCAGAAGTAGGGGACAACATTCTGGAGTTTTATCCTCTCTCAGCAGTATTACCCTAGCATTAAGTTACTATTCCCAAATGGACCTGAGACTAAAGTCTTAAAACATAAGTTCATTTATGTTGCCTGTCTGGCAAAATATAAGTACTGTATGATTAATTTAGCACAGCTTTCCCCAATCTGTTTTGTCCAAATGTATTGGATCATAACACCAATCATCTTAAACCAATGACGTCATTGGTTAGCAAGTTGAAGATAATAGGAGCTGTAGTCTAAACACACCTAGAAGGTACTACATTGGTGAAGGCTCCCCTTATGCCATTCATGTAGGGGTCCAGGCAGGGATGCATGCACTGCACATAGAAAAACAATGGGCTTTCACTCATGTTGCAGTCATCATCTTGACTTTTATGACTCCTGCTGTGAATGCCCCTGGGTCCATAAAAGGATATGAAATATCAATAACTGTTTCAAAAATGAAGTTCAGGGAATGATAGACGCCACACTAGTTGATTTTCTTTCTATCCAGTCTTTTCCATTCTGAGCACTGACAAAACAGTAGTGAAAACATTCCTTATGATCTCTTTTGAATTAAGTTCAGCTCCTGGCATCTTCATGAATATGTCCATATAGTTTTCCTGGCAATAGCATGCACACTGTCTTCTTCAGTTATTTTTTTTCAACCTCCTAGTCAAACCTATAACCTTGGTATTTCCTGAGGACTTCCATCCAACTACTAACCACTAACCACTAACTTTCAGGTCCAAAGACAGTTGGCCACGTGCTGTACCTGCTGAGACAGGCAGGACCAGGACAAAATCTAATGTAGCTTTAACTAAAATTGAACTCAACTTCCATTCATTAAATGGATTTTTTTTTTTTATTATTTAATTAATTTTACCTTCTGTCCCACTAAAAACTACTGTTCAGCAGCAAATTTTGGAGAAGCTCTGGGGGCAGTAACTGAGAAAAGGTAGGTTGCTTAACCATGTTCTAAGGGATACATAACATTACCTTATCTATCAGTAGTTTAAATTAAATTTTTCCAGGTGTTGGGGACAGGGTGATTGTAGAGCTCCCTCATGTTGTGAATGGTTTATTGTTGGTGTCCTTGTCTCCCATTAAGCTGTGTGCCCATTTCCATGTATTCTTTTTATCTGTAAGTTGCCCAGAGTTGTGGTGGCATCAAGGGGCCTCAAAATTTGATTACATAAATAAATAGAAGGCTGGGAAATGTGGACAAACTTGAATTATTAATTACATGGACATTACACTCATAAAGTCCCTTATCCTTTCAAGTAGTTTGCTTTCTAGTGTATAACTTCAATTGTGTGTTGTTGTCCAAACATCAGCTGTCTTCTAAGAAGAACTGGGAGTCACTTTCTAATAACTGTCATCCTTTTCCTTTCTAGAAAAGCCATTGAGGAATAGTAATTCTGTATTTTTTGGTACCTGGATTCTGTTACGTTCAGGCTATGCCATCATGACCTTCAAGATGGATTTTTCAACCAGACTGCATTAGTAGTATTGACAGAACTTGAAAGCAATATCATTATTTTACCAAACTGGTTATGCCATATCTTCCTGCAGATTGCAATATTGTTAATTATAAGTTATTGGTACTAAATATGGTGGTAATGAAATGGTCATGTGATCATTTGGTATCTTTTAGGGATAGTGTATTAAGGTATATAAGCAGATTTATGGGAAAATCTTCAAATGTTACAGATGTTAATGTAACGCTGAACTATAGGTGAAAGCTTTGGAATTTGACTGTTTATCAAAACTTGTTACAATTATGGTTTTAACAAGTGTTGCATGTTAAAAGTCTCGGGTTTACTTTGGGTCATGTCTTGATCAAGGTAAGGGGTGAGAAGTACTGTCCAAGAGCCAAGAGAGTTAATGCCAATCAGGATGGACAATATGGAACAAAAGAAACAAACTGACTTGGCATAAGGCAGCTTCTAATATTTTCCTACATAGGTAGTATAATTAGTGGCCATGAAGCTAGCAAGATTTAACAGAATAATAAGCAAAACCCCTTTTAATCATAGGTGCTTGTACCTGTTGTGTTTTTAAGAAAAATTAAAATGGCTATGAGACATATTAATAACAATATTGGGGTATTTAACCAAGACAGAATATCATTATCAAAACACAGTTTTTATTATGGCCCCAACAGAGAAAAGAATTAGAATTTGCTTTATGGATCCAGAAAAATCTGAACGTAGATGGGGGCACATTCTTCATGTAAAAATTCTGTTAAAAAGATATACTCTGTTTAAATTCAGCCCCCCAACCTCTGCAGATTATGTTGCCCTGTAGCTCATTGAAATTCTGAAAGAAATTGCCTTATGCATAGTCCCTGTTAAAATGCTGTAAGCTTGCTCATTCTCTTGATATTTTAGTGAAAACGAAATGACGGCAACATGAAGATTCTGTTTCTGGAAATGCAAAAGATTCTATTTAACTTATGTCTGGTTGTTCTGAAGGAATTCTACAGGATTATATTTATTTCTTCTGGGAGACATTCTAGATGTGAATAGAAAGGGATTGGGCAATGGGCAATGATGCAGAAGCAGCTGTGAACACAAGTACCGTATTTTATTGCAGTTGCTAAAGTAAAAGCATTCTACTCCCTTCCAGAATAACCAAGAAGAGACATACAAAGCTCATTTAACTTACACATAGTGCACTCTTTTATTTCAGCATCATATTAATCATATCCTTCTTTTGCAAACTGAAACATATTTATTTCTGTATCAAAACAGGATGGTATCTGCATTAAAAGACCAGAAAACTAACTAAACAAAATATGGCCCTGGTATAAATTTTTCTGCTGCTTATGAGCTGCATGCATACATCTCCAACATTCTTGATGTACTTTATAATCCAGTATGCTTTATACAGTACAAAGGGACTTTGGAGAAGTAGCCATGTTTTTATTTAGTTGGCATACTACAAAAATTGTTCACTCACATGAATGTCATGATTACTTGGTTGCTGATGAGCAGCAACTGAATGTATAAACTGAATTTACCATAAATTATTGTCTTGGATAAATGTGAACTAGTATTTAAGTTCTATCTGCATTTCAGATGTGCAATGCATCACTCAATGATACAGGCTATCAATGTATACAGCTACATTGGAATATAGCTTTACATCTTACAAACTAACTGGGGCATAGGCTTACAGAAGCAAATTACTTTATTAAATGAATGTAGAGGAACTAGTTCCCTTTCTTGTGTTATGTAAAGGACAGAACTGCTTTCATGTGGCTCTCACCCACACAGCCAGGTTGACATAATAAACCTGAAGCCATATGCAAGGAGCTGTAAAAGCAACATGCTCTGACAATAATTCCTGTATCAGGTGTATCATAAGAAAAGAACATTCCTGGCTTTTTGAATCTTGCAAATTGCATATACTTACAAAGTTCATGTTAAAAAAATCAAATGACCCAGTTTTTCAGGATTGCTCTGTTACTAATTCTAATTCATCCTGATCAAGAATAAAAAAATATGAAAGTTCTGTGATACTTAAACATCAATGGAATTAAGTAGCAAAATCCAAGAAAATGCAGATTTTGCAAGCAGAAAGAAGTGGGATTGCTACGTATAGTACATCACCTCCTCACCAGCTATTTTTTACTTGACTGGGCATAATGCTGGTAATATGAAGGAAAAAGACATCAGCTGAACTCTTTTTCTCTATTCAAATCATTTTCTTGGACCATGAGTATGGGACCCTTCGCATGCTCAAGGCCCCAGGCACAGGCACAGAACCACATCTTTAGGGCCTTACAAAAGGCCAGCAGGGTCGTGGTCAACCTAATTTCCAGAAGGAGAATGTTCCAGAGGGCAAGTGCTCCAACAGAAAATGTTCATCTTCAGGGCCCTGCCAGCCAGCATTCCTTAGTGACAGAACCCAGAGCATTCACATCCTGCCAGGCCAGATCAGATGGGTAGAAGCAACCAGGGACAGATGGTCCCTTAAGTAACCCTGTCCCAAGCCATGAAGGGATTTAAAGGATGTGTTGATCTCTGTATATTTAAATAAATTTGAGGAACAGAAGAAGGGAGGAAGGAAGTTTTTTTGCAGCAGTGGATGATGGTGATTTTGAAAGCTGTAGTATTTTATGTACAGAGAGCCCCAGATTGGGGAAAGTTGGAATATGGTGATCCCTGTTCTTCCTGAATATCTTTAGCCAATTCTGAAAGTTTATTGCAGCATATCAAATTTCCTGGGCCAATACACACACACACACACAGTCTGGAGGGGGTGTTGCTGTTGTTGGGGTTTGGGGGGAGAAGGTTGGGAGAACAGGGTTCCAAATAATGCTAACAATGCAGTTTGGTTCAGATTTTAATCATGCTTCTGTGCCCTGTACACTGTAGTAAAATATCTATTTAGGAGATTACTAACAGGCTGTTTCCTGAGATAGGGTAACTGATTTGCTAACTGCAAACCGTGTGGAAGTTTTTCTCCTCCTTTTCCTGTTCACTGTCATTTACAATATGCTGCATCATGTGCTTGTGCTTTTAAAGTCTGTTTTATAGTTCTGTAGTTTTTCCTTTGCAGGCCTGCGAGCTTTTTCCTTTAATTATCTGAACATTGTTATTTTTGGCCCGGATATACATTCCACCTTGAAATGTTTAACTTCCAAAGAGGCTTCTCTCCTTCTTATCTTCCCTGGCTTATTAATATTTTCTATTCCAACCATTGTCTTCCCCCCAAACCCTGTGGAACAACATCACCTCCTAGCCAACCATAGCCTCACCTTCACAGCTGCCTCTTCTCTCTTATCTTCCTTTTGAGTTACAAGCCATTTTCTTTCTTATTTCCTTTCTTAGCAAGTGATTTTGGACATGTTCCCAAAAATCTCTGACATTAATTTTGGCCAATTCTACTCTTGTGTTTCCAATGGGCAGCTTTCCAGATGGGTTTCATCTGCCTTGGCTTTTGGGTCTGAATCCTGGATATTTCTGGCTCCATTAACCATGTTGACCAATTAGTTAGGCATCCTAGGATCCTGGATATGGCTGAAATAATTGGTGGGGTTTAATCCCCATTGGTGAGGTGACATGCTCCATGGATCTTACTTCAACTCACGAGATGTCTGTTTCAGTACGATGTGAAATCTTTCTGTTCTTCTGTTTCATATGCATGAGAAAGCTCTTACTGAGGAGCAAAAATGCTGATTCGGTTATATTTATTCAGCTTCCACGCATTTTCAATTTATTTTAGGGTGAATTGTCTTCATGTCTTTAACAAGGTTAAATATTGTCTGGAAACTAACTTACCAATCTTATCAAATGACAAAACTAGTTAACTTTATTGGTGGGAGTGAACAGCTGAATTGTAAAACAAACACAAATGTGTACTTTAGGCCTCTGCCTGCTTATGCAGAAGCAGATACAACTGTGTTTGCTGTGAAGTTTACTCCTGAATAAGTGTGTACCAGCTTACAGCCTTACTAGCCTAAATTATCCTAAGCAGTTCAATTTTGTCTCGAACATTATAACTACATACAAATATTACAAAATAGCAAAGTTGTGCAGCTTAATGAGAAAATTATCAATATCTAGGATCATTTCACAGCCTTTTCAGCCTAATATCAAGCCAAGCTGTAGAATATTTACATTCCTTTGTATCTTAAAGAACCCAACTATCTGTAATAGAGTTTCAATCTATCGCTATCCTAGGCGCCCTATTAGAGATGACCCTTTAGCTGTAGCATTGTAGAGTATGGCTTACTTTGCCTCACTAAGTTTGTAATAATTGGAAATTATCTAGCCCTCCTCAGATGTTGCTATAATTATAATTGTAAAAACAAAAAGTCATGACAGTGTGGGAAAGGATATTTAAATATATTAATCAATGTAAACAGGGAGGTTCCAGCAGAAATAATGTATGCACATAGGTAGTGACTGAAAAATTATTTTCAGCATAGTTTATATTGTTTATTGTATCAGTGCATTATATCTGCCTTATTATGGGATATCATTAAATGTATTTCAGCATTTCTACATAGGATTCATAACAAACATTCAAACAATTACTTCTTTTTAAAAATTATTTTATGTAAAGGATTCACATCCAAACAAACCTCTTCCTGGAAATTTTTTTCTCAGATATGCAATGTCAGCTCATTGAAGCATTTTAAATGTATGAATTGGGGAGGACACATCTGTTTTCCTGAACGTATCTGATACACATATTTTACCATTTCTTGTACAGTAAACCCTTGTCCTTCACAAAATATTAAATAAAGAGTATATAGGACCTGGATTGCAATCACATGACTGCAGGGATGCTGCGATGGCCACAACTACGAGGACCAGTCATAAGTACCACTTGTTGAGCACTATCATAAATTTGAACAGTCATTGAACAAGTGGTTGTTAAGCAAGGGCTACCTGTAATGTAATAATGAGCCTCTTCTTTTTTAAACTTGTACTGCTTTCCTCTGCGAGAATCTTTTTCTCCATTTTACACACATGAAGATGAGCAGCATCTAAAACCCCTACTGCAACTGCACATGCATTAGCCTCAATTGTGCACGCACTAGCCTTGCATTAACTGAATTTTGGGTCCCGTTAGACGCAACCTGGTATCAGTTTACAATTCACGCTAAATTGAATATCGTATTTTTGTAAGAAAGGATGCCAATGGACAGATAATAACTGATTCAAAGAAGATCAAACAAAGGTGGAAGTGATATATTAAAATTCTGTACAGTAGAGATACCAACATCTAAGATACCTTAGAAGATATTCCCTATTTACAAGAACCTCTAGTGCTAGAAGATGAAGTTAGATCAGCATTCCAGTCATTACCAAATTGGAATTGATGGAATATCTACAGAAATATAGCAAGCAACAAAAGAAGAATCAGTAGAGCTTCTAGCCAAGCTACGCTAAGCCAACAATTATGGAGAATGAAATAGTGGAAGAGATCAGTTTGCAAATCAATACCAAAGAAAGGAGACTTAACAGAGTGTTCAAACTATCATACAATATCTTTAATTTCACATGCTAGCAAAATAATACATAGTATCATCCAATGCAGATTAGAGTCTTACATGGAAAGGGAGACGCAAGATGTTCAAGCTTTTGAAAAGGCCAAGGAACATGAGACATTATTTCCACAGCATGCTATGTAATTGAGAAAGCCAAAGAATACCAAAAAGAAGTCAGTATGTGCTTCATTGGTTATAAAAAGGCCTTCAGTTGTGTTGTCAAGCTGTGGAATGTGCTTAGAAAAATGGAAATCCCAGAACTTCTCATTATCCTGATGTGAAATCTATTTACACATCAGCAAGCCATAGTCCAGACAGAACATGACAAAACAGACTGGCTCTATGTTAGCAAAGGAGTGAGAAAAGGCTATATAATCTCCCCTTATTTATTCAACCTATATGTGGAATATATATTGAAGGAAGGTGAATTGGAAAAAAATGAGCATGTTTTCAAATTTGGAGGAAGAAACATTAATAACCTGCACTATGCTGATGACAATGCTCTGGTAGCTGAAAATGCGAATGTCCTGTGTGATCTGGTAATGAAAGTTAATAAGCATAGTGAAAACATGGGACTAAGATTAAATATAAAGAAGACCGAGCTAATTATAATAGGTACAGCAACAAGCCTTAGAATTTACAATGAAGATAAAGTGGTGGATAGCTTCTGCCTTTTAGGATCAAGCATCAACAGTAAAGGAACCAGCAGTCAAGAAATACACTGCAAAGTAGCACTTAGTAGAGCAGCCAAGAAGGCCTTGGAAAAGATATTCAAATGCCATGATGTGTCTATACCTACAAGATCAGACTCGTCCAAGCCGTGGTATTCCCTGTTACACTCTATGGAAGTGAAAGTTGGACTTTGAAGGAGGAGGATAGGAAGAATATTGACACTTTTAAACTTTAGTGTTGGAGAAATGTCCTGAGAATACCATGGATAGCCAAGGAAACAAATACATGATCATCAAATAAATGAACCCAAAGTTCTCACAGGGTCAAATTATCATATTTTGGACACATTATGTGAAAACCTAGCTCTCTAGAGAAATCTTTAATGCTGGTAAAGGTAGAAGGAAAGAGAATAAGAGGACAACCAGCAGCAAGTTGGATAGACTCAAGTACAATCTCCAATGGGTTTTAAGCACTGGGAAATGAGAGAATAGTCATCTTGTTCAAACTGCGGTCACTGCCTTTGAAAGGACATTAAATTCACATACTTCCTTTCCTAATCACTTTTGGAAATTGCTTGTTAACTACTTTTCAGCTATCAGAAACCTTTGGATCAACAAGTTTGAAAGCACTGGGTAAGTTTGCCTTCAATCCTTAATGAAACAAAATTTTAACTACAATCTCAAGACCTTTAAAAAAAAATTGAAATAAACAGTTAAAGGTTGATTAAAACTTTGATTTTAGAATGCTAAAAATGGACTAAGGGTCCAGATAAATTTGAAATAAGATTTTTGAATTAATTATAAAGAATCCTTCCCATGGAAAAATGCTTTTGTTTTTATTTAAAAAATAATAAGAAGATGTTAAACACTGGACACTAGAGAGAACTAAAGATTTCAATTAAAGGACCAAGAACACATAAACTTGACTAACAGGTATAGAATGGCACAAAATATTCTAACACTGGAAATACGGAAGGACGCTTGAAAAATGGAGTCAAAAGTTAGTATTAACAGTTTCAACAGTAATAACTGCCACTATGGATAGACTGTGGCTAAAATATGTTATAGAAAAGAAATAAGTTTTACCTGACAAAACAAAGACTGAGTTGAAAGTGGACTTACAAATGACAGGTTACAAGAATGACACGGAAAAAGATGTTACACTGGACATACAAAAGAAACTGGCTGATGTTTTAATAATTAAAAGGGACACACAAATAATTAACCAAGAGAGTGACCTGGATAATTTTTCTATATTGGACTTACAAAAGAGACTTGTTAAAGCTTTGAAGAATCTTGTGAGAAGGGCAAAGAAGAAATGAAAAGAAATCAAGTTCTATGACATTTGAATGGACTAAAGATTAAGATTGTTAGAAGTAAAAGGAAGGGATATAAAGTTGGTTTATTTTATCAAAGTTAAAATAGATACGTTATTTCTGGTAACCTTTAATGGACTTTTGCTGACACCAGGACCGAAATGACAATGCTTTATAAATTTGTTTATAGATAAGAGATGGGATATGGGAATAAAAGATCATTTGTTGTAATTTAAGAGGAGGTGAAAAGTTACTAAAATTGTTTATACTTGTTGTAATGAAGGTTGGAAGTAACTTCTTTATATATTTCTTTTCTTTCTCTTTACTATATTCTTACTTTTCTTTCTTTTCTTTTTTCTTTCTATTCTTTATGTCTTTTTTCCCCTTTGCACCCTTTACTCTTTCTTTCTATTTTTCTATCTTTCTTTTAGTTTGTATTAGCTTTTACTATTATAATTATAATCTTTAACAACATGATAAACTCAATTACAGTAGCAATGGTGCACCATTGGAAGGACCAGGTTGGGGATCCTCCTGGAGAAAATCTCTGTAGTGGCTGAGAGTCAACCTCAACTTGATGGCACGTAATCTGTCAAATAGAAAAACTTTTATATACTTTTGCTGATTTCCTGTTATAATCAGCAGGAGTTCTAGATATTAAAGCTCAGGGTTCTGAGCTAAATCAGGGTCTCAGAATCAATTCCAAGTGAAGTGCCTATTTTCTGACCACCAAATCAAAGCCTTTATTATGTCATGAGGAAGCATGAAAGGTGAAAATTTAGTCCCTTAAGTCTAAATTCAGAAGGCAAAAGCCCACAACCGATCAATCACATGCACCCATATTTTAAGGAATAAAGGGATTTTTCATTCATCAATAAAAACAGATTTATCAGTACACAACACAGCTGGTTCTGTAGCTCATCCTTCAACCTGAAAGGAAAACACATTTTGAAAATTTCAGACTATTTTCTGCAAAAGTACATTTGTTTTCTATGAGAAATACAATCTGTCTCATTCCAACCTGTATTTCTGGGTCACTCAAGACATTTAAACTGAACTTATAATTAACAGCTATTTTTAAACAGTGAAAAAATAGAGCACTGGTAAGGTACAAAAGCATTAAAATTGCCCCAGTTTTGCTTTTCAATAGGACACACTACTGCAATATGCTTCAAGATCAAAGAGTCCTCAGTAGAAAAAGACAGGCCGATCAGTGGGGATAAATAGTTCCCATTATGATGGTGTAAGAAAAGGGTTCTTTCAATTGAAACAATTTAATAACCACATTCATTACATTGGTGTCCACTTGGTTTTTATCTGAGCAATTTTTGCATAACTGGGGAGCAAGTTCAATTGAATTTATTCTCTAGAAATTAAGATGTGCTGGGTCTGATGTTCAAAAATTAAGCACTAATAGCCTGCAAAGCAGTTGCCTTGAGTTTTTTTTTTCCCCCTGGATATAGTCAGATCTGCCTACCCCTAATTATGTCAAATGCTATCTTCTCTAAAATATACCAAAACGTTCATTAGCAGTTTCAAAGCAGCTCAGATTACTTCAGGAGGGCTTCTGGTTTTGAGCAATTTCATAAAATCATGTTATGAAAACCAGAGTTATGAATCAAGAGTGCTATGTATAAACTATCCTATTGGGGGGGCTGAGGAACAGAAGAGCTAGAACTGGTTTTTTAGCAGTCCTGCTATGCAAAGCAACCAAGCAGTGTCACCAGGGTGACATTTCCAGCAACAATTTTTTAAAGAACAATAGAGTCATTGATAGATTTCTTTCTTCCTCCAGTGCTGACTTCAGCTGCGGACACCTATGTATTAGAAATGAGCTGAATTCTCTGCCAACCAGCCTGGCTCAGAATGATTAAGTTTGTAAATTCTGTACCACACAGCAGAGCAATGTATAAAGTGAATTGTAGGGTTTCGTTTTGTTTTTGTGTGTATGTATGAAAGGCTATAAAAGAGTGAACATACACAACACTTTTTAAGGAAGAACTGGATCAGACTTTTGCTCTCAATCCAGCCAAATCTCCCAACCAGTTCCTTCCTGCTTAGCAAGCAATGAAACATTCACAGAAACTGTTTTAAAAATGATTTGGCATTAAACACCCTCTTGTTTTGTCTTTCTACTACTGCAAAGCTAGACAGGAATAAAGAACTGTTGAGGCATGGGCTGCTGACTACTCCACCGAGTCTCCCTTTCCAGTTTTTTTTTTTCAAGACAAAATGTTTAAAAAATAAATAAGTTATATTTCCCTTAGTGACAGTGTGAAAATTGATACCTTTTCCAGAAGTAAAACTGCTTCTTTGTTGCCTGTTCCTCAGATGGGATTTGCAGTGTAAAAACCATGCAGGAAAGGGAAAATGTGAACAGAAAAACTTCTTGGAGAAAAGCACTCTGAACTATCCCAGTGAAGAAATATAGTATTTATTATCTATATTGATTTACTCTCTCCCTCTCCCTCCCTCCCTCCCTCCCTCCCTCCCTCTCTCTGTATTCATTGCTTTTTCTGGTCATTGTATTTTCAAAGTGGTTAACAATAAAAATAAAACTTAAAAACTCATAAAACAATTAAAATCCATACAGAACACACTCAAATTGAGAAAGTATGACTGAATGACTGAATGCCTTGATTCTACTCCTGAGAGCAGAAAGAATTACTATAGGGTTAACTGCAGCTCTGAAGGGGCTGCATTTCACGGTAGCAACATTCACCATCTTCAGCAAGCCTCACAAATGGGACTCAGAGAATCTGGGGATCATTAAGAAGCTTTCTGGAACCATTGGAAAATGTGCCCTCAAAGCTGAACTTCACCAAGCAACCCAGGAGGATACTATAGTCTATATTGTGTCAAAAGCCATTGGAAAATCCAAGCAAACTGTATGGTAGACTTCTTCCATCCAGTTTCAGACACAGCTCTTCATAAAGGCATCCTACATCTCAAGAATGGTTGACTTAATGCCAGCTTTCTCCAGTCTAGTACACTGCAGATGAACTGGATGCAAGTCCGATCCCAGAATGAACATTGGCTGAGCTGACTGTGAATTAGGGGGGGATTCTAGTCCAGTGCATCTGGCAGGTCCTTCTGTGTAGTCCAACGTATCTGCAGATCACTGAATTGCAGAAGGCTATGTCTGCCAATATTTGAGGAGGATAGAAAACATTTGCAAGCATACATGTGATTTTTTTTTATGTGTATGCAGATACAAACCTATACTAATTACAATAAACTATGCCAGCTTTATTTTTCAGTACATTGTTTCCTGCCTTAGAGCTCAAATAACAGTGCAACAGCAGCATGAAATGTGGTTATAATAGCCTGAGACCACATTTCCTGAAACTAAAACATAGGAGATAATAGTGTGAAGGTACAAATTAAATGCAAATAAAACAGAATCTCTATTGTTGCTAATCCTTGGATTTGATTGCAGTGAAGAAATTAACTATAATGTTTAACCTCTTTGTATATAACCAATGAATTATTAATAGTTCTGTATGTGTATGTGTATACGCGCGCACGCACACACACACAAAGTTTAACTTCCTTTCTTTCCTTCTTTCTTTCTTTCTTTTTGGGAAAACCATCTCTCACTTTTTTTAATGAAGTGATTAAATTAATTTGGGCCCATGAATTTATATTCAACAGTTACGTTTGAAAATATTTACAGTGAGTTAACCAGAACTGAGGTGGATAGGTCTGCTGAGAATATTGGAAGGAATAGGAAGGAATGCAAGAGTGTGGGTGAAAGTGAAAAAGAATATGAATATGTCAGCCTGGAAGAAAGGGAATGCAGCAAGTATTTTGGGCAGGGTTATTAGCCACACTGGGCAATAACCAGTTCCAATAAAAATTGTCCTGCTGGCCCTTGAAAATAAGAAATATCAAAGTAGTTACTAATCAAAGCAACTTTTAAAAAGCTGTATCACAGCATCACCAATAAGACTTGGCTCTGAAACTTTCCAATGTCATGACCCCCTAAACTTTCAAATAGGATTAACCTTTCTCATCATCTTGTTATCACAAATTCAAGAATCTGCTCTAAAAATATAGTTTAACTAAAACTAAACTGAAACCCTTGAGAATATAGTTGTTTTCAAATACAAGACTGATAAGAAAAAAACAATCTTCCATATAAAGAATTCCCTTGAGCTGGATGGCATTTCTTGATAATAAAAGGTAAGGAAATTTAGTCATGGTCGCTTTACTCAGAGAACTGAAGACATAAGGAGGAATAGTTGAGTATGGATGGTGAAAGTATGAGAATTTAAAGAGAATTTTTTTCATTATTTAACTCCCACTCCCCCACTAATATTGCTAATATGGTATTTTAAACCATTCTGAAGTCTTTACTAGTTAAGAAACATCTAAAGTAAAGGTTTCCCTTGACATTAAGTCCAGTCGTGTCCAACTCTGTGGGGCGGTGCTCATCTCCATTTCAAAGCCGAAGAGCCGGCGTTTGTCCGTAGACACTTCCGTGGTCATGTGGAACTAATATCTTCCACTAAATGGAACGCCATTACCTGCCCGCTGAAGCAGTACCTATTAATCTACTCACATTTGCATGTTTTCAAACTGCTAGGTTGGCAGGAGCTGGGACTAGCAACGGGAGCTCACCCCATCATGCGGATTTGAACCCCTGGCCTTCCGATCAGCAAGCTCAGCAGCTCAGCGGTTTAACCCGCAGTGCCACCACATCCCTAAGAAACATCTACTGTAATCCTAATTCACTGGCCAATCTTCAGCATGGAACTCGATTGATATGATACAATTTTGTGTTCAATGACCTACATAGATATATGTACATGTAAAAATGTGGGAGATAGTAATATTAAAAATAATCAACAGAAATTAAATTCTTCATTAGGAGCTTAAATCCTAGTATTCTCAATACAGTAAGAGCAAAAACAAAAGCTACATTTTTCCTCTTCTGCCTGGACAAGCTGGCTATGTGGAAAGTCCAGAGTGCAATCCTGCAGTTTTGCCAATACTTGCCAAGTCCAAACCCTATCAGAAATGCTCTAGATTTTTCTTCTGACTGCCTGGACAACCAGGAAAAATATGTGTGTTGGGCGCAACTACTCTAATAAGTGCAAAACTTTAATAACAGGTTTCTGCAGACTGAACCAGGTGGATAATACCCTGAATTTGGGTGAGCAGATATTCAGTGCCAGGAAATGTGGAACAAGGAGACAAAGTTTGAGAAAGTGATCCTGAATTGCAGAAAGAATTGTAGGTTCAAATGAGCTAACCACATCCACTTTGTGATGGCATCCATGGCACTTTCTGAAAATTCCAAATTTGATTGCTCAAAAAGATTAGGAAGCACTGCTGATCCTTCCAGACTTGACTGCCAAGACAGATGCTTCACTTTACTTGTGGTGCAGCTGACCCTGTTGTAGAAAAACTTTTCTTCCAATAATTAAATAAATAATTTCATAGTAACTGTTCTGTCAGAAGGACAGCTTTACAATCTTCAATCCAGTTATATGGCTACCCTAAATCACAGCAACATAATAGTGACTATTGCTCTTTTCCTCTGAGAAAGCTAGCATATGATGTATTTGGTTTTCATAAAAGACCATCAAAGTATGGATGGTTTCTTCCATTTATACCAAAAAGCTTCATAAGAAGGTAGAGAATCATGTATTTGCCTAGGAAAGAGTGGCACAGCACCACTATTAGAGAATGTTTCCTTGGGATCTATGTATTCTGGAGGATGTTATTTGGAATTTTTAAAAAGAATTCTATTAAGTTTCAAGAGAAAGATAAAAGCTACAAAAACAAAAACAAAAAACTACAGAAAAAAGAACTAAAAAGGTGTGAAAATACAAGAGAAAAAAAATCAACATTACAAAAAGATGTCACTTCCAACAAGGATATACAAAAATTTTCCATAATCGATCTCTTACTCTATACTAAACCAAAATGACATTATTTCCATAAATCATTCCACTTTAGCACATTACAAAAATCACTTAGTTACTCCCTCCCTTTATATTAAAATAAAGAAAAAAATGCATATAAACCTCCTAAACAACTTCCCCCACAAAAAAGATAACACTTATTTAATTATTCCCTTCCTACTAGTATTCTATACATTTCTGTCTACTATAATAAAAATAAAACTAAAAAGCAAATAAATTGTCTGCCATTATGCTTAATAGTACAATATTTTTAATAGTCTTAATCTTAATAAACCCAAAAAAGAAAAACAATTCAAAACAGTAACCTTAAATCAAATCCTTAAAACCATCCAAATAAACATTTTTTTAATTATATCCTAATAATCTTAATCCAAATCCTTAAAAACAAATAACATGAGTCAAATCCTAAAATCAATCCAGGTAAACATTCTTTAACCCTTATCCCACTTCAGAATAAACCAGAGCATTTACATATCCCCACAATGTACACAGAGCTTTTCTCTTGCAAACAGCCCCTCAAAAATTCCAGGTTCTCTTCAGAAAACCTCCCATACATAATGACCCCTTCTTTTTCATGACATTTCACCCAAAAATCAATTTTACTTATTGCTTGCAGATCCCTCTCTCCGTTGAATTTCTCCAACTCCACTATCCAATCTTCATCCAACATCTCAACAGAAATCCCAATCTCATTCTTAGAAGAAACATTTCTATCACTGTGGAATTCCTCAATTTCATCAACTACATCTCCAACCAGATGACACATTTTAAAACTCATATTTTTCACAATGTCCTGAATGTCTTGTATAAAAACTTGTTAGGAGTCAGAAAAGATCTTGATGGAAGTCAGAAAAAATCTGTTTAAAATCCTCCATGTCTCAAACAGTAGATTATGGCACCCCCTGGGAGCTTAACCAGCAAAAGTCAAAGATATGAAAAAGTTCCGAAGTATGTTTATGCAAAGTAAAAGTGAGATAAACAGTTCCCAAGGGAAAGTAGAAACAGGAAGCTGAAGGTTTAAATCAGCTGATTCAACATGTAGGAAAATGCTAATATCTTCAAATTTAATACCAAAATAATAATAGGAAGGCAATTGTTTACTCTCAATCCTCCTTTATATTTGGAAGGAAAATGAATTTCAAAACGTTTATTTATTTATTTCTCAAATTTGTTACTGCCCATCTCCTCTCACCAGAGGGTCTCTGGGTGGTTTACAACAAGAGAGTCAATAAAAACAGTAAACAAAATACAAATGCAATATATAAAAATATAAATACCCTTAATAAATAGATATAAAAATAAGGATAGGAATAAAATCCAAGTGGCAAAAGAACTAATTCAGTCCATGTGTGTGAGGAGCGCTCCAAGGTGCCAGCCATCCCCTCACAGAGCTACTCCCTTCTCTGCCCCAAGCAAGACAGCAGAGCCAAATCTTTAGATTCCTCCAGAAGGCCAGGAATGATGGGGCTAACCTCACCCCAGGGGAAGCATGTTCTACAGGGCAGGAGCTACTGCAGAGAAGGCCCACTTCCTGGACTCTACCAAACAGAATTCTCTTGTAGATGGGGTCCGCAACATGCCATCTCTGCATGATCGGGTGGGACGGGTTGATGTAATGGGAAAGAGGCGATCCCTCAGGTAACCTGGTCCCATGCCATGTAGGGCTTTAAAGGTGATAACCAATACATTGAATTGGACCCAGAAGCAAACTGGTACCCAATGCAGCTCGCATAGCAGTGGTGTTATGTGCGCCAATCTTGGGGCACCAAAAATAACCCTCACGGCTGCATTCTGGACCAGCTGTAGTTTCTGGATACCCTTCAAGGGTAGCCCCATGTAGAACACATTGCAATTGTCTATGTGGGAGATAACAAGGACATGAGTGACTGTTTGAAGGGCTTCCTGATTGAGGAAGGGGCATAACTGGTGCACAACACGAAGCTGCACAAAGGCCCTCCTGGCCACAGCTGCCACCTGCTCTTTGAGCAGGAGCCATAAGTCCAGGAGGACCCCCAGATCATGCACCGGGTCTGTCTGGGCAGTGCAACCCCATCCAGAATCAAAGATGACAAAGTCCAGGATATGGAAGAGCCATTAACCCACAGCCACTCCATCTTACCAGGGTTGAGCTGAAGCCTATTGTTCCCCATCCAGACCCCTACAGCCCCCAGGCACCAAGAGAGGGAAGTCATGGCATCACTTACCTCACCCGGGATGGAGATGTATAGTTGAGTATCATCAACATATTGATGATACCTCATCCCATGGTGATGGATAATCTCACCTAGCAGTTTCATGTAGATGTTTAAAAGGAGTGGAGAGAGAACCCAATGCTGCAGCACCCCACAAAGGAGGGCCCAAGGGTTGGACCTCTTGTTCCCTATCACCACCGATTGAGACTGGCCCTGGAGAAAGGAGGTAAACCAGCGCAGGACCACGCCACCCACCCCTAACTCCCTGAGCCACACCAAAAGGACACCATGGTCGAAGGTATCGAAAGCCACTGAGAGGTCAAGAAGAGCAAGGATGGATGCACTGCCTCCATCCCACTCCTGCCAGAGGTCATCCATAAGTGCAACCAATGCTGTTTCTGTCCCATATCTGGGCCTGAAACCTGACTGAAAGGGGTCTAGATAATCCGTTTCATTCAGAACCCTCTGGAGCTGCAACCACCACTTTCTCAACTGCTTTCCCTAAAAAGGGGAGGTGGGAGACTGGATGAAAATTGTCCAGAACAACAGGGTCCAGCAATGGTTTCTTGAGGAGGGGGTGTACCATCTCCTTAAAGACAGTTGGAAACACCCCCTCTTTCAAGGATGTATTAACCATCACCTGGAATCAACCACATGTCACCTCCTAAGCTGCTTTTACCAGCCAGGAGGGGCATGGATGTAGATGGCAAGTGGTGGCATTTACTGTCTGTAGGATCCTGTCCACTTCCTCAGGTCCAACAGGATCAAACTGTTCCATCATAACTGGGTAAGTATGTTCCCCCAATATCTCCCCAGACCATGCCTCATGCTTAGAGTCTAACTTGGAAAGGATCCAAGCAATTTTATCCTGCAGATGCTCAGCAAATTCTTCTGCACAGCCCTGCAGGTGGGTCACTGAACCCACCTTCCCCAAAAGAGATCAAGTAATTTAAACAGGGATGTCAGGCATCATTCTGCAGACGTGATAAGAGTGGAGAAGTATTGGTGCTTCACCATTCTTATCGCCACAAGGTAGGCCTTAATAGTGGCTCTAACCTGTGTTTGGTGGGATTCAGTCCTCACCTTCCTCCAGTGGTGCCCTAGACATCTCTTAACCCTCTTCAGAATCCTCAACTCCTCCATGAACCATGGGGAGTGTTGGGTTCAATGGGGCAAGTGTCATGAGTAAGGATGGCGAGCAGGGGGCTCCCATCCAGGCTGTAAAGTGCATGCGTAGTACTGAGGAATTAAGCAGCCATTCAAAGAGACACAGATCAGGCCCGCCTTAGCCTTTGGGGTTTATATGTCTGGGTTTTTCCCACGCTTATTCAGTTTGTTAGGATTCTGTTTATGTAGCAGTAATAAACATTAGAGAACTACTCCTCGTCTCAGCGTGTGTCTCACTGTTAGGACATCAAGAGAGGTTGCACAGGCATAATCCTGTCTCCGGCTGCCTTCCTATTCCAAGCAGCGTCCAGGGTCTCCACTGGACCATGCAGCAGAACCTTGGGTATAACCCTCAGCTCCCTCTGAAACCCTGCCAGGTCCATCAGTCACCAGGGGTGGACCAATTGGTTTTAAAAAAGAACTTTTTAAAAAAAGTAATCCCCAAAATAATGATAAGCATCAAGAGAGCCAGCTTCTCCTCACTGTAGAAAGCGTCTCTTAGGGTACGCATACTTTAAAATAAATAAATATATAAATAAATATATAAATAAATTTGGTGATTTAGAAATGGGGTGGCCAGTCTTAGTGTCCCTTTAAGGCTACAGTGTGGCTTGGAAAATGATGATGGCCCCACCTCCCAGCTAGCTCTTACCAGTCAAACGTGAAACACTGTTTGCAATCTTCTGGCTATGAACAGCCATCCAGAGGACAGATGGGGTCATTCCAGGTGTTTTCCTTTATCCAGAGAACACTCCTGGGCTTCAGGAAAACCTGCCTGAGCCCGAAAAAAATTGCCACATTGTCAGTTCCACCCACTAAGCCCATGGGCATAGCTGCTCAGTCCACCATGTTCCCACCAGAAGTCCCTGAAGATGTTATTTGGAAATTTAAAGTGCAATGTCAACAAAATGAAAATGAAATTAAAACATAAGAATCCACCTTATGTTGTGTGCATTTGTGTGTACACACACATACACACACACACAGTAATTTAGTTCTAACTAAAAACAGCATTCCTCAACCTAGTGTTTTCCATATGTATTGCACTGGAATGCTTATCAGTCCTGGTTAACATGGCCATTGGTTATCCTAACTGGATATGTTATTATAAAGCAGTTGGAGGGAGATGGAAAGTGATACACAATAGTCTGAGCATTTGAACTTCATGTTTCTGGTGTAACATCTGAATTGAGAATTCATTCCATGCCTTTTCTTATAACAGGTCTCTCAGGGATGATAACTCACTCATTTTTTGGTCAGGAAAAGGCATAACCTTTTCTTTCACATGTTGTACTAGAAGAGCATGGAAAGGATGTCTTGTCAACTCTTATGATGCATGAAGCTTCAGCTAATTTTATCAGGAAAGGACAAAAGAAGGGCTGCCCAGCAAAGTCATGATAAACTATGGATAATGGAAAAAATTAATATGGTTTGGCATTAAGTGAACAAGCAGTCAAGGAACTCTGAACTTGTGTATTCCCTGCTGAAATCATGTTTCTTTGTCAGTTCCTGGAGAACCAAAACAATTGCTCAATTCATTTAGATATGCCCAAGGATTTATAAACTGTATGTGCTTTTATCATTTCTGAACTATCTCTTATTAATCAAAAGTTGACTTGTGTTATCTAAGAATTCCTTCCTTCTTTCCTTTCTTCCTTCCTTCCTTGGATTCAGACTGCCAAAATTAATGCCAATAGCAAGGAATCATTGCCTGCTACCACTAACCATGATTTTCCCATAAAACATTCACCATACTGCCCAAATGCTAAGTCACTTTTAAACATAAAAGGAAAACATAAATCCATACAAACAAAAACAAATTATAACAATCTTCTAATATACAACAGAAACAGAATATAGAATATGGAGTATATGCTGTGTTGTATTGGCTTTTCCAGTATTTTTTTTAACTGAATCAATTGATGCTCTAATAACTACCATAACCTATTCCTGGTATAGGAGATTGGTTATTAAAAACTCAGAAAATATGTTATTGCTACTTATCTCTTGCCTTGGACAGAGCATTTCTACCCTAAGTTCCAAAATTAGGGTCTCTAGAAAAAGCCAAAATCTTTTATTTTATTTTATTTATATGCCACCAACCCCATGCAAATTCATAGCAGTTTACAACAAAATTTAAAGCATACTATTAAATATCAACCTCCAAAGGCCTCTTGAACAAATCAGTTTTAATGCTTTCAAGAAGGCCATTATGTGGAGACAAGCCTGATATTCAGAAGGAGGCCATTCCACATCATTGGAGCCATTATAAAAATGTCTTTACTACCTTAAACTTCCAAAGATATAGAATCCTCAAAAAGCATTTCCCATGATGAACATACCAGATGCATCACTTATAGCTGGAAATTGCTGTCCTGGAGGTATCTAGTGCTAAATCATAAAGAGTTTCATAGATTAATACCAGCACTTTGGCTTGCACTCTGAAGCCTAATGTTAACCAATACAGGGCTTAAGCATAGGTGTAATGTGTCCTGGAGGTTGATATTTGCCAGCACATGCTCCACTGTCCTGTTCAGACTATGAGACAGCCAGAATTACTATTAAATTCTTTATTTACAATAACTATTTACAACAGCAAAAAGTCCTTGTAATAGATTAGGCAATGCAATTCAATCAGGCAATAAAGGACATCCAGACAAGGCTGCAAGTTCAGATTGTGGCAAAACAGCAAGGCAGAACTCAGCTAATTCTCTTATTGAAGCTGCAAGACTGGGTGGACCTAGAGTCTGTGGCAAAGAGGAGGCTTGAGGTGCAAGTCTGTGAACAGGCACGCAGGTTTGACTAAGCTGGAATGCAGAGGCTAGACAAGGCTGGACTGGAGCATCTAGGCAAGGCTCGGATCTGGAGACAAGGCTGGACTTGGCAAGAACGTCACGACGAGGTTTGAAACTGGAGGCAAGACCAAATCGTGCTAGAGCAATGAGGTGAGGCTTGGAACGGGATGCGATGCAGTGCTCAGCAGGGACAGCAAGGAGAGGCTCGACCAGAGCAGCATGTGCAGGAAGCAGGTCTGCAATGACAGAATGGGCTGGCTCTGGTTCCATGCTGGCTACAGGCAAGGCTTCTGACACTGGTAAGGACTCTTCCGCAGAGGATGTGAGCTCGAAGGATCAGTTGTCTCCAGCAGCTTGCTCTTGGCACGCCTGCCTTTTTAAACAATCCTTCCATGCCTCACCTGCTGCCAATCGGGCTGCCTTTTGATTGATGTGCTTCTCTGCTCATCTTTCTTGAGCGCTGATTGGGGGATTTAAATCTCCCTCCGAAGTTTGTCCAATTAGCATCTCTAGTTTCTCCCACTCTACTGAGTCACTTCTGGTTTTTATTTCTCCAAATCCTTCCTGATAAGTTTTGATTTCCCCTTCTGACTCAAGATAAGTTTCATTTTCAGAGTCAGAAGCAGACTCAGACCTTACAGCCACTGCATTTTGTACCAATTGCAGTTTCCAGATGATCTTCAAAGGCAGCCCATCTAGAGCATTTTGCAGTAGTCTAATCATGTAGTGATGAAGGCATGAAATCTTGCCAGAGGTGATAAAAGGGAGGCCTTGAAGTCTTCTTAAGGCAACTCCTGATATCTTCATGGATGTGTTTGTGTTGATTTCTTGGCAGCAATATAGAAGCGATTTGCCATTGCCTTCATCCAGGATATTTTTTCAACTTCTCAATTAAAGCTACAATCCTGGTGTGTCTTGGAATTTACCATCCATGTGATTGTACAGCATTTTAACTACATCTAATCCTGCTTAGTTTTTATGGTGTTTGTTTATTTGTTTGTTCTGAGAGGCAGAAGGAACAGCTAAAACCAATGCCATGGAATAAATCTATACCATCTCCAGGGCTGGCATAGATTACATGCTGATATAGGACATGTTGGTGAGCAAACTAAACTTGGGATCTTCTAACACAGGGTTCCTCAACCTTGGCAGTTCTAAGCTGTACTTTGCTGGCTGGGGAATTCTGGGAGTTGAAGTCTGCACAGCTTAGAGTTGCCAAGGTTGAGGAACCCTGTTCTAACAGATCTCTGACCTTTGCTGACATTTCCTTTGGCAACCCTGCCAAGCATACTTTTCTCTTTCTGACTTCAAAATTGCCAGAAAGAAATGACAAATTGATGGAAATCTGAATAAATCTATGGACTTTGGGATGCTCCCCAAGGAACATACAATTGCAGTGTAAAACTATTTTTGCAGTGTATTTATGAAAAGGACCAATAAAGGTCATCTTGTCAAAGGATAATAAAGCAAGAACTTTGTATGCCAAAATCTAAAGACTTTTATTAATATATTGTCTTTCCAGGATACATTTTTTAACATGGTTCTTTATAGCCCTTTATACTGCTAGTGTAGTTTTTACAATTACCAAGATATTTAGGTTATTTTGTGCCCTGCCACTGTTATGGACTCTTACAGTTAAACTAATTTGGTACCATCGGCAGTTATAGTTAATTTATAAAATCTACCCCTTTTGATATTAGTGTCCAGAAATATCTGTTTATTCAGTTGGGGCAATTTCATTTTATCTTCGGGGGCAGGGAGGCATTTAACCAAACGACAGATTGATTACAAACTGTGTAACAGAATTGTTAAAAGGTATGGGAAATAATGTACAAGAGGCACCACATTTGCATAAGCCTCGTGGTGGTTTAAAGGGCCGGTCTTTTTCCTATAGTTTTACATAGACAATGCTGCAAACAGAGCTCTGCCTTCCACTCTATAACCTTGGTAATAGTATGTGTTCAGTTAATCTGCCAAGTGTAAAGTCATCCTGTCGAAAAGTAATTCACTTTAAAAAAATGGGTGGAAAATAAATATGGTGCCATAAAATTGTGGAGTAGAGGAATCTATCTGGACATTTCACAAAACATTTCATTATGCTGATAATTCCCAGAAGGGCTCTTGAGAGTGCTTTAAGCTGAGGATTACTGCACTGGATCTGATGGACTTTTTTTGTAGCCCCTTTAAAAGGCAGTGAACCGTTTTTCTATTTTATTTAAATAATGCCCCTTAAAATGGATTTTTAGAGGTATAATAACTCCTTAAGAGTCAGTTATGCTAAACAGTTTCTCTTGATAGAAGTGTTGTAAAACTCGTTAACTGCACAATTTCAGATGCCAGCTTGGTGAACACTAGCTGACATTTGAATGGTCAGAGTTTGTAAAATAAATTGAAATAGTAGTTGTATCACACAGCTAGCTGTGCACAAGCTGTAGGCCACAAGGGGCTTGAACCTGACAGAAAATTACTTCAAGATGAATGAAAAGTGCTTGTTTCTCTTTATTAGTTTTTGGAGAACAATGAAAATGTTGAATTGTTTACAGAAGGACTGATTAAAAATGGTCAACAGGGCTGGGTCCCTACTGCTAACTGTTAGCCTCCCCAACCCACTCCCCCTTTTCTCCACCACATGCATCTTCTTACAGCCATTATGGTCACACATCTTTGTGTGAAATGTGTTCATTCTGACATTCCATGGCTGCTAGGAGTCGCTGAGGCCTTTGTTAGGGGAAGGGCTCTTGTCAAGCCTAACAAGCTAGTCATGCAATTTGCTGGACACCACGACAGAGCATAACCCACGATGATTTGCTTCAACCACTAACAATGCTTGGTTCAATATTAAAATACAAAAGGATTCTTGGCTTTGTGCCATTCTTGTTCCTACAATTCTCTGAAGCATTCTTTGCAATGTAAATAAAATTTTGTTCCTGAGAAAGGCATATTTACAGTCCAGAAAGGACGTACAGTATCATGGCAATCAAGTCTATATGTTATTTCTAATATATGCTTTTAAATAACCAAAATGAAATAGATGCAAGAGACACTCTGGAGATCAAAATTCAGTGTGTGTGTGTGTGTGTGTGTGTGTGTGGTGTCCCACTCCAGACACAGCGGGACGCTTCAAACTGCTATCCAATATTCTGTCAAACTGTTTGGTCCAATTTCAGGGCAATTCAAGTCAAGACCCTGTTAGTAGAGCATTCTCTGTAATTTCTTTTACAAACACATATGGTATTGTTCAAGAAATTTTAAAAGTTTGGGAGTAATTAATATTCCCATGGGGTAAGAGAACAGTGCAATCCCTTTGAAGCTTCAAAAACATTTCTCTTGATTCTTTTAAAAAGAAAGAGACAGCAAGAGAAAGGGATCTAGGAAAAGCGAGAGAGGGGAAAAGCACTTGTATTTACATGGTACTTTATAAAAAAGCCTTCTTTGCCTTCCCTCCCCTTTCGTGCTCCAAATCCCTTCCCCCTCCTCCCTTAAACACACACACCAAGAGAAATCACCCATTAACATGCAAGGGTATGAATGCTATTTGTGGCATTCTGTCACTATACATTGTGCACCGCCCCAATCTGAAAGCAGGATTTTCTTTCTCTTTTTTCTATCTGCAGAACATGCATCCCAGACCTATTATGTGTATAAACAATAGCATATGTAATTACCTTTCCAGGGTGGCAATTACTCTTCAGATTCAATGGCTAGAGTTAAAGTAAAACTGCTCCTTTCCCATTGCTCACAAAGCTGCCAACTTTTATGGATCAAATCTTGGTTATCCATAGCAGAGGACAAACACGATCAATCCAGTTCTTCTAAGGTACTTGGGAGGAGGAGCTGCAGACCACAGACCCCACTGCTTCAGGAGACTTTGTTCAAACATGTTCATTTCAAGTTTTGCCTACAGATCAGCTGTTCCATACAATCCACTCTATGAAAAAGAAAAAAGGACAACTTTTACTAGAAAGAATGTCCTCGGCAATTATGGAAACCTGAGAATACCATGCCCAGTGGCATGGCAAGTGTGTATAGTGCTGAAAAGTGTGTAAAATTGGTTGACTTTCTTCACGTTACCATCAGTTTGCTGAGTAAGAGAAAAGAGATTACATTTCTTCTCCCAGATCTTTTCCATATTGGTTCATATGGTCTGTATAGTTGTGCCAAGGAAGCTCCAGCTTTCATCAATCAATCAGTGTAATTAATCAACTAATCTTTTAAAGGCACTTTAAAAACGTGTCTACAGTTGAGAAAGAAAGAAAGAAAGAAAGAAAGAAAGAAAGAAAGAAAGAAAGAAAGAAAGAAAGATTACGTATCATTCAGATGAGTTGCGTCCCTTTACTAACTTTAATGAAAATGTTATATACTATTTTTGCGTCTATTTTCCACTCAAAGTAGTGCCACTTTTATAGCATGCAAATTGTACTTAATAATAATAATAATTTATTAAAGTTACATGGTGCCTGACTCCCAATGACTCTAGGCAGCTTACAGTCATTAAAACATTTAAAAACTAAGAACAATAGGAAAAAAACACCCACATGAAAACAGCACAAGACAGTACTTGTTCTTTTTTAAAGAACCCCACTTAAAAGCTCAGGACTAGCTGATTTAAAATATATAGTCAATTCACCAACTTCTTTGAAAAAAGAACGCTACTGTATATTTTTGATAACAGGCAGCACGAAAATAAACTTTTAAATCTGCCTATGATAAACATATCAAGTTTAAAAGAATTACAGTTTTTTTCAGAGATAACACTGATGTAGAAGAAATGGACAGCATCTAGTATACCCATCTCATTTCAAACTAGAATATTATAGATCCTGAAGAAACCAAACAGATCACTGTAATATGGTTGTGTAGAGATCTACCACTGAAAAGCATCCAAAACTACTACAACAAAAATTGTGGCAGCTAATGCTACCCAGCACTGACTCTGAGTGCACATACAGTATCATGACGAACTTGGGAGGAAGAAATATTTAACGACTGCCACTCTAATTCCTGGTTTTATTCAAGTTCCTGAACTCAGTCTTAGCCACAGTTTAGGTGCTGTTCATTTGTTGCTGCTTGTTATTAGCATTATTATTTGTAATGCTGCTGTCCAGAAAGATTTCTTTAATTATGATTTTAAAATTTTAAAATCAAAAGTCAGAAAGTTGCTTCAGGAATTGTTCACTGTTGAAGCTTTTGCCTCCAATGTACTTCTTTTCAACTATGGCTTATGGGCACATTACAGCTTTGCCCAGAATTTGTAAAGGCGGCATTAAGTGCTTGAATTCCATCATGTACTTTCCCCTATTTGAATTCCACCCATTTTATGGAAAAACCAAAAGGCAAAGACAGCATTAGTTGGTCACTTGTGCTTACATTGCAAGCTTTCTGAATTCATACAAAATATAGAAAAGATGTTATATATTTGGTACATACATCCACATATCACACCCACACACAACATGTATATATATTCTCTCTCTCTTTCTCACTCTCTCTGTATATTCATTCATTGTGAGTATAGTTCTTCAAGGTAAGTTATGTGTAAAATTTGTCCTATCACTTTACTTTTCAAACTGAAAAGCAGTTTGTTATATTAAACACAACATAGGAAAGAAATGAGAGGGATTTACTTTCTGGTTTTCTCTCTTTCAGAATAATATAAACCCAGATTCTCCATCGTCAGACTAAACATATGCCTAAATAGGAAAAGCCTTACTTTATCTAAAGATCATCAGACACAGGGCATGGTAGGTACTAAGGGTAACAGCTATATGGAAGTCTCTTCTTTGCAGCATAGAAACATAGAGTCAAACTAATCCATCTGAGTGCTTTTCCATAAGGTATCCCTTCAGAAAGAATCTGTGCAGATGGAATATGCCTATTTCTATGACTCATCAGTATTCATTGTAGCCTTTTCTTTATGCCATTCGTTCAAGAACCTGAGGTATATTTGAGGCTGAGCATTTTCAGAACTGAACAGGTAAACACAAGGGAGACCTATTACATGGTACATCTTCTACAAGGCATGTCATAATCAATTATAACTCAATTACATTTGAATAAATAGTTTACATATTTATGCACATGACTTAATCACTCATCACTTGATTACTCAACATTTGATAACTACCAGAAGATGAGAACTATAACTGGGAAAAGCCATGTGTTTCAGCTGACAGAACAAGATGATGTGCTTGTTCTGTCAGAGGTGATAAACCTATGATGGGTACATGTCATTGCTTGAAACCCAGTAATAAATAATGAACAGGCATGTGAGAATTGACTGATTTTAAAGCATAATTATTTAGGAAGGGCCATTGACCTAATTAATCTAATTTATAGTCATTCTGTATGATTTCTTTTTTTGCTATTTGGATGTTTTTTGGGGGGAGGGGGTTCTGCTGTTTTTTTTTAATATGTTTAATTTCACTTTAATTGATATTTACCTCATATGCTTCAAGTTTAAATTATTTAATTTTATTGTTGCTGTTGCTATCATAAGCCTCCTGTTTCAGTTCTGAGAAAAGAGGAATACATGTTTTACATTTATCTCTTTTCCTCAGCAATTGCTGATAAACTTTCAGAACAGAATACATCCTTATTGAACAGCAGAGAAACATAGAAGTAGACAGAAGCTTTGTCCATCCAAAACTTTTACCTAAGCTATGTTTACCAGGAAAATCTTACAATGAATCCTTGCCTGTTCTTTCTTGGAAGCCCAGATCCAAAGAATCTATATAAGGCTACTGGACAATTATCTCCTGCTTTTTACCATGCGAATGACAAGCTTCCAGATGACTCGCCATGGGGACAGGAATTAGGGTGTATATCCTATCAATTGCTGATCTTCCAGCGAAAGAAGTAATGTGACAGACAGAAAAATGGGAATGGAGCCACCAGACTTGAATGTATATGGTGAAACTATTTTAGCACAGAGAGGCAAAAAGAAGGAAAGAACAAGAGGAGCAGCCAAAGTCATCAGAAGAAACATTGATCATGCAGGTAGGTGGAATCTAGCATTTTAGTGAATGGAAAGCTGCTCAGAAGCCTCCTTCACCAAAGGAAGAGAAGATTACTTTTATCTGTTCTTCTTTTCCATTTCAGCACTTGTGCCACCTGAAAACCTTCTCCAGGGAATAAGGGAAGCCCTTTAGAATAGTGTGGGAAATAGCACTGAGAGCTATAGGGGAAATGGGGGAGTTGCCTCCTTCTTCCACCCTCATTCCTCCAATGCAAGCCTCCATTGGAACTCAGATTCTCCTGAAAAATAGAAAGAGGCCTGCTGTTTACAGAAGAGCAAGTCTAGATTCAACCAAATTAGTGGAGCAAAAGGAACAGTCATGAAAGGACAATGGTAGGCAATAGGCATAGTCTAGTGGGCTGGAGCCCCAAGATGTAGCTCCACTAGTGCTGATAAAATAGCTTTCTATGCCACTACTGTATTCTGGCAGCTTAGTAAAAAAATTACCCTGAGAGCTGGTGTGGGGAATTCTCTTTGAAATCTGCCTTTAACTTTTTTTTAATGATATATATGGGTAGATTTTAAAATTAAATTAAATTATATTAAAAAGTAAAATAAAGTAAAACAAAGTAAAACAAAGTAAAACGAAACAAAAATAATAAACCATTGAATTTAGTTCAGAAAAACCCAACATCAAAATCCCTACTCAATCCCTAAATTGCTCAATAGGTCATTTGAGCTGTTCATTTACCCCAGAAGATTGTTGTGAGAATATAATGAGGGAGGAGGGAGGAGAAACTATTGATCCCCATTGCTCCTTAGAGGAAATAATAAAAATGTAATAAATAAAATATTGATATGTGGCTGAAGCCTCAGATTAACTCACCAAAAGATGACAGTTTCATGCACAATTTGTCATGAGAATTGAACAGAAGCGGATGTGATTCTGTGTAAATACATTTCCCAAAAAGATAAATACTAGAGAAATTTTATTTCAATAAAGTAATTGGTTAGTTCATCTCATCCAAATTAATTAAACAAACAAAATGGGCATGAGTACCCAACTTTTCAGATTGAAACTTCAGCCTCTTTTATCTTGCCTGGGCATCAGAGTTGCTCCTGGCACTTGACTTTCTTGTTTTACCTACCAGCTTTCCCAAAACTAGTGGGAAGCTCCTACTTCAATTCTGTTTCATGGCTGCTATTATACTTGAGCTGCACTTTGCTAAGTGTGGAGGCTTGCAGGGAGTAGATCCAGTGCCGATTATCATGCAAATGAGTCTTCTCTGCTGGCTCCAAAGAGGCTCCCAGCTTTGCTACCCTCATTGATCCTTTCATTGTCACAGAGATAAGGCTAACCCATCTCTTCTGACACCAGAAGCTACAAAAATAGGTTCCCGTGACAGTGATTGGTGGGAGGAAATGAATCTTTCATGTACAGCAGAAATATAGTTTGATTTAAGAAAAGAAAATAACTATGTGTAATTGGGCTTCTGTCACTGTAAATTTTAATGGTAATCGTAATACTGTGGCTTCTGGAACCTTAAATTACAGCTTTCAGTGGCTTCCCACTGAATCTCTCTATTATTCGTCATAATGACTTTCTCAAAGCATGTGCACCATGACATTGATATCACAATCCATGTCTACATTCCAAATTGACTCTGGGGCTAGGAGGTATTGCCCTCGCATGATTTCTACCCTGTCACCAAACATCCGAAGGACAAAAAGAAGGATGTCATTTCTAGAGCTGTAGCCACCTGTTTCTCAAAGCAGTTCTGGTAGGCAAAACCATTACATATTGAACCCCAAAAGAGACTAGAAAGATTATAACTCCCTTTTGGGAGATGGGCAGTGATAAATTTGATTAATAAATAAAATAAAAATAAATAAAAAATAACTTTTGCTTTGGAATGTTAACCTATGAAATTCAGCTGCACAAGATGGGATAATAGCACTAGTTTAGTTGGCTTTAATCCTATTACCTTGGGGATTTTATACACATATGTCTTGGCCATTGTGGAAAAATACATGGATTTTTATTCATTCACATCAATAATTTCTATCACTGGTATCCAATACGTCAGCTTCCTCCATATTCATTTGACCAAGAATGCAACAACATTTCATTTACCAGTAAGATATCAATGATTAAATTGCAAAAGGCACATACCAAGTTTGTTTCCACCTCATCCACACATCACTCACCAATTGTTTGTAACTTCTCACCCTTCTCTTTTTGAGGGTCTCATCAACTCTATCTAACCAAAACTTTTTCTGTTCACTTTTCTCCAGACCCATTCACCCTTTCTGCATACATTTGTCATGCAGTTTGATATTCATTTATTCTTTCTATATGATCAAACCAACTCAGTGGACTGGTCACTCACTTTTGTATTCATTCCACATTCAGGTAATATGTGGTGCCAATCTAAGTCATTACTCTAGTCCCAAAGTATGTTTTTACCTCCAGAAGATGAACAATATTCAGTGCTCAGGCACCATTAAGAAGTGGAATTTACAGGATTAAGTTATATTTTTTACATGTCCTTTACATGTAAAGAATATTATGCGTACTCATAAAACTAACATGTTTATGTGCAGCATTTTTTTTTATTTTGCCTATGTGTAACATAGAGATGCATGCACTCAGTGCATGTCAAGACATATATGTCTGCCAGTGTAGAATGTGGGACATAGTCCTGTCTCCACTTAAAAGGCAAGAGAATCAAAGGATTAATTTTTCTTAAACTACCCCACATAGGTTTCAAACACATGTCTATATGTGGTTAAATGAGTGGAGGTACAAGTATTCGCCAAATTTAAAAAATAAAACTCTTCATATAGAAAATTTGCATGTCACAGCTTCTTTCTTTCAAATATGCTGGGGTGGGAGGAATGTTTGGTATCATTTTCATATATCCAACAATTCTTCTGTTCAGCCCCATAGGGCAGTGTTTCTTAACCTCGGCAACTTTCAGATGGGTGGACTTCAATTCTCGGAACTCCCCAGTCAGCATGCTGGCCAGGAATTCTGGGAGTTGAAGTCTACCCATCTTAAAGTTGCTACGGTTGAGAAACACTGCTATAGAGAATGCAACTGTCTATTAGTAGTATGCTACAAAATAGATCTCTGTATTAATACCATGGTACCAAACATTGACACTATGGTACAAATATTACAATTGTGGAGTTCCCTGAACAGAAGGAGGGTTCTTTTCCACCTTCATATCTTGCCTGCATATAGATAGACATTACTGGATACAAATCAATACCAATGTGATAGTATACATTTTGTGACATTACTGAATAGGGATTGCTAGTATGTTTCACAATAATGTGAAATACAGTCTGAATCAACAGTCCAATTTTTCTGACAAAACTCTTTCATCAGCAGAAATGAAAAGAGCAGTTTCTTCTTTCCCTTAAATATATGTTATTTATTAATTTATTTTCTTAGGTGTATAGCTTGCTTCAGTTTCAAAGTACTCTAAATCATCCGAAATATCTGCTACAGGGGATTAATGGACCCTCTGGAATAGATTGAGCAATGGATAGCACAATCTTATACCTGTTGGCTCAAAGTAAGTCATATTAATGTAAATGGAACTTACTTTCATGTAATGAGCTATGGGACTACAATCTTAGTTTTCATCCAACTCATAACTCTAAGCAGAGTCATCATATTCAAAAACTCAGCACTAAATGAAGTAATTTTAATATATTTAAGGTATTCCTGAGTTTGATTGTTGCCTTTTATAAATGTCTGCAGTGCCGAGTTTTTATGGAAAAAATATAATTGTTTCCAACCCTAGACCACAACCAATTTTATTAAAAAATATGACAGACTTATACATAGTAAGTACCAAAGAGGACAGAAGAGCTTGCCTCCTCCAAATTTCATCTGCATGTTGCTTCTATACCTGCCTAGTATGTTGCTACTATCCCTGATTAGAACTTCGAATTTTGAACTCACACCAATTCAACCAAATCCTCAGAAAGAGGATGTCTTGGTGGCAATGCCTTTGTAGGATCACAGACATCCACAGAATATCTTTTATGGATCACAGACATCCATTCCTTGGACTGTTACAGCTTTGCACTTAATTATTTTTTAACATAACATTATCTGGAACATAATATTCTTTCTCCTTCATGTTCATTAAAACAACATGACTGAAGTCCATACTAGAGCAGGTGAAAGAAAGTAGTGGTGTAATATTAGAAATATATTAACTAATCATTTTTCTCTTTCTTAAATCAGATTTTACAAGTATTCTCTGAAAACAAGAAACACTGAATTATATTTAGATAATCGTTCCATAAATACTATGGGTTTTCATAGCAGTCATGAAGTCTGGAATGTATGTGCTAATTAGAGATCCCAAATCATCTTTACTCAGTTTGCAATTAAAACTGAAATATTTTCATATAATACAATTCTAGGGTTCATTACAATATCTACGAGGCATGCTGGTTATTATTTGCATACCATAGTCAAAGATTTTGTTTTCAAAATAATTGTTTCACTTTTGCTTTCCTTGAGCTTGCTATTTTTACAGCTGGGAGTAGTTAAGATTTCATAGTAGTATAATTAAAGAAAAATTCTAGGAACCAAATATTTTTACATGGATATTCACATGTGCTAGACATAAGTGGAAACCAATAATAATTAGAAGATACATTGATTATGAAAAATCACATGCTCTTGTTTTCTTACTATAATAGGGTGGGGTGTGTTTTTTAATCCACATAGTTTTAGAAGTATGGGCTCACATCAAAGAACAGTTAGAATGCAAATTTAGGAAGATTATTGAATTATTCAGTAGCATGTTATGTGATTAGATCTGATTGGTTCCTTACTAAGTTAATGCCCATAAAAATTATTTTCTATGTAGCTTTGGTCTCAGGATAAAACTAGGATGGGGGGAGGAGCTTATGATGTCCATTAAATGGGAGAACAAGGTTTACTTGAGCTAATAATATCATGGTTGCACAGAATGATTGATGGTCTTTAAAAAGGCCCTGATTGGTTTCATCTTTCTCCAGATTTTATTACTTACTTGTTCATAGTCATGTACAATCACTAAGCCAAGAGACAGAGGAAATAAGTGTTTGATGTATGACATATTTGTCACAGCTGTGTTTATTCTTAAAATGCATGTATAAAACCCACATACAAGTACATATACAATGAAAAATATTATTAAGAAGCAGAGAAGTTGCTCTCTGCTACCCCACAAATAAATCCAAATTAACCATTCCTTCTACAAATATGCCTCTTTTGATTACAAATTAAACAAATGAAGAGGCTTCTCAAACTTTTGATCTTCTATTTATGCCTTCTTAGAAGAATTTATCATTTTATAATTGCAGTCTGCAAGCACCAAATTCAGCTTATGGGGATGATGAACAAGGATAAGGTGAGGAGTTTAATTTATCTCATTGAGCCATATATGTGAGTGTGTTTGGAAGCTTCTTGTACGCTATACATCGAAGAGGATATCTTCATCAGTTTGCTGGAAACATTTTCATCAGTATCACATGCATGCTAGATTGTGCATGGGTGCACTACAAAAAGTTGGGCTGCTCCAGATTGAAAAGTGTTGGAAAGAGGTTTGAAAGGGCTCCACAAATAGTTCTGTGTTATGTGCATAGCTCTGGTTTGCAGATCCATCATCTCTTTTTTTCTATGAAGAAGACAAAGTACCAAATAGAAATCAGATACTCGCAGCTTGAATTCAGCTACTGTTGTCGATTTTATCTTTGGAATGGGGAGGGGGGGGAGTAGAGGAGAATTTCTGTATCTCCAAATTCTTGTGCTGACCGTGAGCAAAGTTCTTGTCCAAACTGACTGACACAGAGATCTCCTCCATCATGTTCAGGTTATCTCATGTAGAGCTGAATGTTTTCTGTTTGGACAATTTAAAGACTGTTTCGAGATTGTTTAGCAAAACCAAGAGCTGGTCTTGGCAATTAATTTCTGCAGTCAACAGTATTCTCAAACTGGGCAACTCCCTTGGAACTGGGGGGTAACAACAGAAAAAGGCTGTGCAAGTGAACAAGCGAGACAATTCATTAGACAATTCTGCAGCAGCTCAAGGCGGGCGGGGATGTCAGCCCCTATTCCTATGCATCAATACTAATGAGAGTCATTGCATATTCATAACCCTAAATACAGTCAGCTGCTTATAAAAACTTTTGTCATTGAGGCTTCATCACAAGAGCAAAGCATTGCACTCTTCATGTTGTGGCACTTCCACCAAGAGAGTGCGAGAGCAAGATTGATTGTTTTGCAACGCTGCTTGACAGGGAACTAAGAGATACTGCCCCGAGGGTCCAGGAACTAAGCTTAGTTTGATTACAAGGCTCAAAGTAATCAAAGAAACAAAAGAGGATGAAAAAGTGGATTTTTTAAAAAAGATAAAGGAAGACTCTAAAGATATAGTTTTCCTTATTGAGTGTTCAGAGTAATTATCTGCCAGCAGTTTAAAACAGTTCATATCAATTTTTATCACAGAGGAAGAAGAACAGTGATCTCCAGCAAACTTGCTCCCATGTTATGCAAGCAGTGCAGCGTGTCTTCACCGATACGATCTCTAAAAGCAGATGAAGCTTCCCATCAATATCAATAGCAAAGATTAGGGAACTTAACCTGTCAGATATTAAAATCACTTCTGCCAGCATTGTGCTACCCAGAACTCTTTTGTGGCAAGTTTATTATCCTTTCTTGTCAGTTTTTTTCTTTTCTGCTGTGTGTGCATCTTCATTAATTTAAAAAAAAAATCTTTACCCACATTCTAGTAAAATCCTGTATTTATAAATGCTTGTGCACATGCATGTGCACGCGCACGCGCACACACACACACACACACAATTACTGACCTTACAATACCTGTCTGCTAGGGCAGCTCTTAGCATCCCCTGGAGTCAAAGAAGGGAAGCATCTCTTTCAGCACCCACTTTGAAAAAGGGCCTTGAGCATTTTCTCACTCATAATGATGTCTTCAGCTGGAATGCCAGCACATTTCCACATCTCCTTGACAGGCGAGCAGACTACAGGATATCTATAAAATTAAAATAGAAGGGAATGTTAAAAGCGAGGTTTGCAGTTCTGATTATTTGCAGGCTTGTTGTAATTTTATAAAAAAGCCATTTCCAAATGGAACCATTAATGCATGCAAAACAAAGTTCTCTGTTGCTCAATAAAATATTATAAAATATAAGAAGGGAAGGAAAAAATCTGAATTATTAAATATCTTAAATACAGACTTTAAAAAGAGGAATATCTTTCATGTATGATTGATTAAAGTAACTGATTATCTATAGATATCTATAGATCTGTAGATATAAAACAACTAATTATATATAGATATGTATCAAGATTTTAAATTATCAGTGATATCAGTCTGATTGCAGTAAAACATGAAAACATTGACTTTTGTCTAGTTAGATAAATTTATTTTCCCCTGAATTACAATCCTTTAAGTAGGAACCAGGCAGTCTGCCAGCTTTCCAAATCCACAATGTTTGCAAAGACAGGCCATATTTTCAATGGTTTGTCTGAGGTCAATGAGTGGCACTTCAGAACTTTACAAATAGTTTCCCAATAAATATCTTTCTCTGCAGATGCTGCTTTAGATTTCTTTCAAACCTGCACAAAATAGTATATGCAGGTTTGGAATACGTACATGACTTTTTAAAGCAATTTGCAGTGGCTTTCTACATAAAGTCAAATCTCATCCCATGTGAATATTCCCTTAAAAAATAATAAACCTCTTTTGAACATAGGTTTATGAGGTAGCTTAATACTTTTAACAAGACTGAAATAAATGCTTCCCACAAACCTATCACAGCCTGATAGATTTCAGAAAACGTTTTTGCTCCCAAAGGTTTGTGCTATCTTTTTTTATAAGAATTTTATTAGATTTCAGATAAAGATAAAAACTACAGAAAAACTAAAAACTAAAAAAACTAAAAAATTAAAAAAGAGTGAAAACACAAGAAAAAATTTTTTAAGGTTACAGAAAGAGGTGACTTCCAACTTTTAACAGCAAGGATATACAACAATCTCCATAATCAATCCCTTACTCTATATTAAACCAGAATCACATTATTTCTATAAATCATTCCATTGGCACAATATAAAAATCACTAAATACAATTGCTCCATCCCCTTATGTTAAAAAAAGAAAAAAATATATAAACCTCCTAATAAACTCCCCCCCCCGTTAACATGTATTTAATTACTTCCTTCCTACTACTATTCTATACATTCCTGTCTACTATAATAAAGATCAAACTAAAAAACATGTAAATTGTCTGCCATTGTGATTAATAATACAACAATTATAATCTTAATCATATTAAGCCTAAAACCAAACATTTATTATTTCTTTTATATATATATACATACATACATACATACATACATACACACACACACACACACACACACACACCTTAGTAATCTTAATCCATTTCATTAAATATAAGTGAAGGCAACCAAACCTTAAAAGCAATCCAGATAAATATTATAAAACCCTTACCCTACTTCAAAATAAACCAAAGCATTTACATATCTCCACAATACAGACAGAGCTTTTTTCATAAAGAGATCAAACTGCCCAACTGCCCTCCTTAAAAACTCCAACTTCTCTTCAAAAAACATTCCATACATAATAACCCCTTCTTTTCCATGGCATTCCATAAGAAAGTCAATTTCATTTATAGCTTGCAACTCAATCCCTCTGTTAATTTCTTCAACTCAACTAACTGATCTTCATCCAGCATTTCAACAGAAGCCCTGATGTCACTATTAAAAGAGATATTTATTTCACTGTTAAGCTCTTCAATTTCTTCCATGACATCCCCAGCCAGATGGCACATTTTAAACCTCATGTTTTCTACAATGTCCTGAATACCTTGCATAATAGCTTGGCAGGAATCAGAAAGCATCTGTTTAAAGTCTTGGTGAAAGTTGGAAAGAATCTGATTGAAATCCTCTATGTCTCATAGAGTAGATTATGGTGCTCCCTAGGTACTTTACCAGCGAAAGTGGGAGATAATAGAAGAATTATTACCCCTACCCCCCATATAAAAAGTTTATTTTTATACGAGAAACAGGAATGAGCCATATTTGGTGCATGTGCCTTCAAGTCAGTCTTGGTTCCTGGTGACTACCTAGACAAGTTCATGCAGTTTTCTTGGCAACATTTTCAGGAGTGGTTTGCCACTGCCTTCTTCCTAGAACCATATTGTAGGTGGCATATATTGGTGATCAACCAGAGTTTCTTCCTCTCATTCTTATGCTTTCTATAGGCAGATAGAATCTGAATAAAGTAATTTCTTGTACAGTGTTTATCTGATTAAGTGTAACATGCAGTTTGCTTCTGTGAAAAATGAGGCAATATCAGCTTTAACAAGAACAGTTATTGAATTATTGTAAACTGCAGATGCGAGTTTTGTTATTAAAATAAGATTTAAAACACTAAGAAAGGGCACTTCCACACTGCCATCATTCCTACTCAATTCCTCAGAAGCAGCTGAGAAATTATGAACCAGTCAGTAAGCCCCCCAGAGCTCCCTCCAGCTGTCAGAGTGCAGAAAATGACATTCAAACAGTGCCCACCCCTCTCCAAGTTTCAGTTTCACATTGAGTACATTTCTCTGGTGGTTTCCTCCCAAAATCTGAGTGGTTGCTATAGGAGGGCTGGAAAGCTGCCAAAGTAATTTCACTCTTCTGCACATTCATCTCCTGTGACATACAGCTGAACCTTGGGGTGGGGGAGGGTAGGATAGCAAGCTCTCAGGGTTTGACACTCCCACTCCTCCTGTTTAACATGTATGTGAATATGCTGGGTAGGGTCATCCCTTGGTTTAGAGTCAAGTAACATCAGATAACTCAGCCCAAGCTGACCAAGTGATATTGTCAGGGTTCTGTTCCAGTGCCTGGAAGCTGTTGCGGTCTGGACGGGAAGGAACAGGCTCAGACTCAGCTATTGCAAGATCAGATGGCTGTTGATATTTGGACCACTGAGATTTGGGCTCCTTCTATCTTTAGTCTTTGATAGGGCTGTATTGCCCCTTTCAGGACTGATGTGCAATTTGAGTGTCATTCTGGACTTGTTCAAGGAGCAGGTGACAGCTGTGGCCAGGTAGGTTCATTTTATGCACCATTGTGACTGATCCTCAACTGGTTATTAATGCTTTGGTCACCTCACGTGTGGGCTATTGCAATGTGCTCTACATGGGGCTGTGTAAAGTTCAGCCTCAATAAAATTCTGACTCATGTATCCAGATGAAATGCAGATTTCAGATTTATTGATGGTGTACAGATGTTAAGCAAAAAGCCACAACTAAAAAAGCTCTCACACAGCTACCTGATAAAAAACACATAGGAACGTCAAAACCTCCTCCACGCTCCCCCCCCCCTTTTCCCTTAACAGTCCAGCATTCCACTCCTGGCTGGCTGGTACAACCTTGGATTTCTTCTCACTCTCAACAACTTCTCCCCCCATCCGGAGCTTGAGATTTGTTGCTTCAATGGCAGAGAACACAATCAATAGATCTAACAACTTTTTGATTGTGAGTTCTGACATACTGTGTCTCCTGAAAAAGAAAGATATCTAATATGATTAATACAAAGAAATTATCAAGCAAAACAATAAAGGTTTAGACTTGCTAGGATACTTTGCATGAAACTTGTTTACAAGATCTGGAGCCCTCACATGACAGCTATCCACCCACTCATGGTCCCGAAAATGTTTGCACTGGATTAGATATTGAAATTTGCCCTGATGTTTTCTGGAGTCTAAAATTTCTTTCACTTCAAAATGCTGTTCTCCATTGATCATGAGGGGAGATGGTGCTGGGGTTTCAGGATGCCATTGAGGAGCTTCATACAGATGTTTCAGAAGGCTGCAATGAAAGACAGGATGGATCCTTTTCAGATTTTTTGGGAGTTTTAGCCTCACAGTTACTGGGTTGATGATTTGTTCAATTTCATAGGGTCCCACAAAGTTCAGGCCTAGTTTTTTAGACTGCTGCAATGATCTTAAAAGTTTTGTAGACAAATATACTTTCTCTCTCACCTTAAATTTCCATTCTGGAGACCTTTTGTTGTCAGCGTATTTTCTGTAATTTTCCTTGGCCTTTTCAAGTGTTGTTTGAATTACTGGCCATTGGGTATATATCTGTTTCATCCACTCACTAGCAGCATGGGATACAGATGGTTGCTGTGGTAGTTCGGGGATGGGTACAAAGTCTTGGCCATATACTACTTGGAAAGGAGACAGTCCTGTACTTTGGCGAATAGAATTATTGTAAGCAACCTCAGCAAAGGGCAATAAATCTACCCAGTTATCTTGTTGGTAACTTATGTAACATCTTAAGAATTGCTCTAAAGTAGAGTTCAATCGTTCACAAGCTCCGGCCAATTCCGGATGATGTGAAGATGATAAGGCTTGGGTAGACCCCACCTCTCTTATAAATGATCTCTGAAATCGGGAAGTATACTGGGGCCCCCAATCACTCACAATCCTATTGGGTATGCCACGTAGGCGGTACACATGCTGAATAAAGAGCTTTGCTAGCTGTTTTGCAGTTGGCGTACCTGCACAGGGGATAAAATGTGCTTGCTTAGAGAACAGATCAGTTACTACCCAAATCACAGTTTTCTTTCTGCTTTCCGGCAACTCCCCTATAAAGTCCATTGCGGTCTCTTTCCAGGATGCAGTGGGATTAGCCACTGGCTGCAGCAACCCTTGTGGCTTTCCTCCTTTCTTTTTAGAGACTGCACAAACTGGGCAGCTGGCTGTCATGTTCACTGTTTCAATGTATTTCAAACATCATAACATTTCTCATGCCATGGCGCTGATGTGTGTTTCTGTATGGGAGGGAGCTGCTGTGAAACCTTGTACCAAGCTCTGTATGTGGAATCAGGAGAATAGAATGTGTTTGGGTTATTTTCTCTGTTCAAGGACTTTTCCAGCAGACCATCAGAAACCGTTAGGAGCACCTGTGATTATGGACTTGAGAAGATTCTAAGGGGGGAGGGATTTCATTTGCACCGAGGGTTTTTACTTTGAATTTGCTGCACTTTCACCATTCTCAGCTTTCTTTGTGATCCTGCATGCTGTTCTTTAATAAATCAGATATCTTTGAATTCCTGCTTATGAGTCTGATGTATTTTAGAATAGGCAATCATTACACTGACCACATATTCCTTTACATATTGTCTCATATTAGGCCACCAAAATTGTTTGCGAATTAAATGCAAAGTCTTTACCAGTCCAAAATGCCCAGCTGACTTGGCATTGTGGCTGCATAACGACATCTCCCTTCAAAAGGTTGCAGGTACATAAATCTTATTTTCCAACCACCAGAGTTCCTCTCTTTCTGTAAGGGAATCTTTATTAGTACGCAGCCAGGGATCGTTCTGAAGTTCCTTAATTAGGTTCTGTTTTATGTCACCAGACACTTTCGGTTTTGTTGTTGTCTCCTTCGCCTCCTTGTAACTACCAAGCCCAGTTGTTGCTTAGGAAATACAGTGTCTACTACCTCTTCCTTTTGGCTGTTATGTAGGGGAAGGTGCGACAGTGCATCTGCCAAAAAAATTTTCCCCCCAGGGAGATACTTCAAAGTGAAATTGAATCTGCTGAAAAACTGTGCCCACCATATTTGCTTGGCAGTTAGTCGCTGCCTTGTTTTTAAAGCTTCCAAATTCTTATGATCAGTCCACACTTCAAAAGGTTGTGCAACCCCCTCCAATAGATGTCTCCAAGTTAACAGAGCCCAGCACACAGCAAATGCTTCCTTTTCCCAAACATGCCACCTGAGTTCTGTTTCACTAAACCTTTTTGACAAATAGGCACATGGCTGCAACTCCCTCTTTACATTTTCCTGCAATGACAGTGCTCCAATTGCGACATCTGATGCATCAGCCTAAATGACAAAGAGTTTAGTGGAATCGGGATGACACAGGATTGGTTCAGCAGTGAACAATTGCTTTAAATTGTCAAATGCTGCCTGGCATTCGGGAATCCACTTTAGCAATGCCCTGGGGCTTTTAGTCTTTTTTGCTTCTCCGATCCCTTTTGTCTTCAATAACTCAGTCAGTGGTAATGCAATTTGCGCAAATTGCGGGATGAACTGGTGGCAAAAATTCGCGAACCCTAGGAAACTTTGTAATTGTCTCCTAGTTTTAGGGGCCACCCATTCTAACAGATCAGTGACTTTAGTGGGATCCATCTCGATGCCCTTTTCAGACACCCTATACCCCAAATAATCCAGTTGGTTCTTCTGGAATTCACACTTAGACAGTTTAGCATACAACTTAGCATCCCTCAATTTTTCCAGCACTTTGCACACCAGCTGGATGTGCTCTTGTTCACTTTCTGTATAGATTAAAATGTCATCAAGATACACCAAACAACCTTTGTACAAATGTTCATGTAACACCACATTTATCAACTGCATGAATACTCCAGGACCTCCCTTCAACCCAAACGGAAGAACCAGGTACTCATAGCTCCCCAAAGGGCAATTAAAAGCTGTCTTCCACTCATCCCCTTCTTGAATTCACACTCTGAAATATGCGTCCCTTAGGTCCAACTTTGTGAAGATCTTCCCCTTTGACAAATGAGACAATAAGTCCTTCATTAGGGGCAAAAGATACTGGTTTGAACTGCAAAAGCCATTCAGGCCTCTATAATCGGTGCATAATCTCAAAGACCCATCTTTCTTTGTTTGGAAAAGCACTGGTGCAGCCAAGAAAGAATTGGCTGAGCGAATAAATCCCCTTGCCAGATTCTTGTCTATGAACTCCCGTAGCACTTTCTCCTCTTTCAAAGACATAGCATACATTTTGGGTTTGGGGAGCTTCGCTCCTGGTTCAATTTCTATTGCACAGTCTGTCTTTCGATGGGGGGGTAGTTGATCACATTCAGCCTCTCCAAACACTTCCTTCAAATCCTGTTAGGGTTCAGGAATTAATTCCTCATCAATTGTTGCAACCCTCTCCACCTCTGTTGACACTGCAGCCAATTTCCTGACAGTCTTCCTTGCTTCTTCCTTCAATTCCCCCATGTACAGTCCATCTTTAAATTGAATGCTTCCGGCCACCCAATCTACTTGGGGTTGTGAGCCTTCAGCCAAGGCACTCCCAATATTATTGAATAATTAGCTATGGCTGCGATTATAAATCAGAGAATCTCTCGGTGGGTGTCCACTCTCATTTCCACTTCCTCAGTACAGAACATTGCAGGGCCCCCAGTAGCCTCAGAGCCATCCAGTTGGTTAAACACTATAGGCTCCGTCAATTTCTGGACTTTCAATTCCAGCCCATTTACTATTGCAGGGTGAATCAAACATTTAGCACACCTCGAGTCCAGCCTGCCTGCTGGCACCCATGAAGGCAGGCCTTGGTCATTTCCCACCAGCGACTGGGTTTCATCTGAGGAATCCACCTCAGAGGCCTCTGAACTGATGACCAGCTGCAGTGCTTCTCTGGCCACTGCTGCTTTTCCCTCAACAACAGGAGTCTTGGTTGGCTTGGGCTTTGACTTTGGTGATAGGGTGAGGGGTTGGCTGGAACAATCCATAGCTCGATGGCCTCTTTGCCCACATTTAAAACATAATCCTTCCTTCCATCGATGTTCCTTTTCCTCATCCCAAGTTCTTCTCAACAATGCCCTTGGGGCTGTGCCCCCCCCCCCCACAGGGCTGGTTTCTTGATAGGCACTTGAATCTGTCATTGCTTCTTTAAGTGAATTTGCTGAGCCTCCACCATCCCAGCCAGACAAATCCATTCTTTTAAGGTCTCTGGTTTGCCTCTGGCCAGGCATCGGTCTAAGATGTCAGGCTGTAATCCATTCTGGAAGATTCCACCTTAAGCGACTCTGGCCAATCAATTAGATTCCCTGCTAGGCTTCTAAATTCCATAGCATACTCCGTCACTGACCGATTCCCTTGCCTTAGGAACTGTAGACTGGCTTTAGCTTTTATCCGGGCGAAAGAGGCTTCAAACCGGTCTCTTAGAGCCATCATAAAGTCATCAAAATTCCTCAGCTCTGGGGCCCTGGTGTCATGCAAAGCTACCAACCATTTGGACGCTTCTGCTTCCAGATGCGTGGACACATATCTAACTTTTGCTCCCTCAGAACGAAAAGTGTCCCCAAATTCCTCCATAAACCCACTCACAGGCACCAGGAAGCATGCCAACTCATTCAGGTCCCCTCCAAACTTCACCTTCAGGTCACCGAATGCTTTCAGGTTCCTGGAATGTCGCCTCGGTCTTGGCACTGGCTGGCTCCGAACTCACCTCCTTTCCTGCCGACCTGTTGGTGGAACTGGCCCTGCCACTTCCTCTCCCTCCTCTTGGGAAGGCTCTGACTCTCCCGATTCATCCCCCAACGCAGCTGCTGACGGACCACTCTCTGGGGTTGGTGTTGATCAGGTTAGATGACTCACTAGGCTGTCCACCGACTCTTTCAAGCTGGCTATTGTAGTTGCCACAGACTGCATTTCATGCTCCAGCTCATTAGCCTGCAGTCGGTCATTAGGTCTCGGCTCCTCACTTCCTGTTGAGTAGACCTCCATTTCACTGGCGTTCACTCCATTCTGTCTCCCACCCCAAAGGTCCAGCCAGGCTTGGATTTATGCAGGAGCTCCTTTCCCTCGTGCTCCTCAGAATCTGGGCAGGGAAGTCGGCCAGCTGGGAGCTTTCGAGCCTTTGGCTTGGCCCCCTTCTCCTTGACTTTCCCTCGATCTCTTGTAGTTATCAAGGTCCCATCCACTGCTTCCTCCTCTGCCATCGGCCTCTCTGACTTGACCCACTCAGTTTCTGAAACAGGGAAATGTTGGCTTTCCTCAGACATGAATTCTCCGGGTAAAGCTGTATGATTTTTGGTCATGGCTTTATGTAAAGTTCTGACACAGTTGACTCAATAAAATTCTGACTCATGCATCCAGATGAAATGCAGATTTCAGATTTATTGATGGTGTACAGATGTTAAGCAAAAAGCCACAACTAAAAAAGCTCTCACACAACTACCTGATAAAAAACACATAGGAACATCAAAACCTCCTCCACGGTCCCCCCCCTTTTCCCTTAACAGTGCAGCATTCCACTCCTGGCTAGCTGGTACGACCTTGGATTTCTGCTCACTCTCAACAACTCCCCCCCCCCATCCGGAGCTTGAGATTTGTTGCTTCAATGGCAGAGAACACAATCAATAGATCTAACAACTCTTTGATTGTGGGTTCTGACAGGCTGCCCTTGAAGGCCACTCAGAAGCTGTAGCTGTTCTAGAATGCAAAAGTTTGAGCAGTTATAGGCATGCCACATTATGCCCACGTAACACTTGTGCTTCATGAACTGTACTGTTTATCAGCAGCCTTCCAAATGCAACTCAAGGTGCTGGTTATCACCTATAAAGCCTCTCATAGCATAGGGCTTGATTATTTGAAGTGTCTATCCATCCTATACCGGACAGAATTGGCATGCTTCTGGTTCCACTGATTAAACAGTACTACCTGATAGGACCCAGGAAGTAAGTCTTCTGGATCTTGGCACCTGCATCCCCCAGAGCATTCCCCTAGAAATTTGAATAGCTCCTATCCTAACCCTGTTCAAGTGAACCTGGCTCTTCCCCCTGGGTTAGGAAGGATAGCAAGCTAATTTTGGGAATATTGGGCAGTTTTGAGTATTACATACTTATTACTCTCTCTGAACGTATCTTCTTTATTACAGTAGTTATGATAGTTTCTATTGCTTTTAATGTTGCATGCCGTCCAGAGTCTATATTGACAGTTGGGCAGCTTTACAATGTGACAAATGCAAAAAATTAAAGTCAAATGCAAAAAAAACCCCCTCACCAACCTGAATTATATACTGAATGGAATGATGAATGTAAGCAGTCTAAAAAGTAAGCAATATTTATAGCAATCTGAATTAAAGCTGCAAGAAAAGAAACCTAGAGGAAGGCCAGAAAGCCAGGATGATGCATTTGCCTCCTCTCCTGTTGTTGGTGGTTTATCAGTCTTTACTTTTTAAATGATTTATTCTTGAAAAGTTGAAGAGTTTGTTCATTTTTTATGAATAATGATATTTGAGTTGAGTATTTTGTATTTCTCATGATTATAGGTACAAATTTAATTGGAAGGGAAAACATCTTAAGAATTGTTGTGGCTGTTGTTATTTAGGGAGAATATAAAGATGTTTGCAGAAGATTTACAAATCTTCAACAGAGCCATATACTCAAGGACATATATGTGATGTCCAATGTATGTGATTCCAATTCATTGCCAATGAGGAAGCAAAGGTGCTCGTCTACTTTTATACTGACTTAATATTTGCTCTACCAACCTTCTCCTCTCTGCTTTTCACTTGGCCACACCTTCGTTTGAGCAGCAGCTTTCAGAACACTGGAGAAGAATGAAGGTACCCTTTAACTTGAATGTGGTTCCTCTCCCATGTGCATGGCAGCTCCTAGAAGAAAAGGATTTTTTTTCTTTTTCTTTCCCCATCCTTTACCTGTAGTCACTTCTTGTGAACTAATGCAAAAATTGCTTTCAGGAGCAATTTCATCTGGGAATAAAGTCCTCAATATTTGCAACATCTAAAACCAACATAAAACCTTTTCAGGGATCCCATGTTGTTTGTTCCCAGGTAGACCATGCCCCTGTGCATACACCTGCAGAATTGTGCTTGCTCCTCTCCTGATGTAAATTCCAACCATACTCTGGGAAGATTCAAAGTACTGGGCACCCTGCCTGCTCCCTTGTCCATATAAAGATAAGAAGAAAAGATGCTAACAAAAAAGCGTATTTCAAATGAAACTGGAATATTAATATAAAGATTTAGCAATATGTGATGTTTTCCAGTAAATCATTGTCTGTCTATGGGTATACGCTATCAATACTTTTATCGTATCAGTTAGGATATTTTTCCTTTACTGCATCAGCTAATATGCCTCAAACCTACAACTCCTTCATAAAGTTTGATGTAATTTCATCCTACAAATGTGAAGTACTTGTCTAACTATGGCTAAAGATTGTTTATGAAGGAGCACGACCAAAATGAACCAAGATAAACTCCAGCTCTATATGATAGTACTGAACGTTTCTGTCCCTAAATATTATATATATAAAATGCACAAGCCCAATAACCATAGTAATGGAAATCAGATTTGGTTTTTTACTTCTTTTTTACTTATTTGGTATTATCTTAATGGTATGTGACACTCCTATCAGCACGGGGCAGTAAAAGTGCAATGGTACTCAGTGTGCATAAAAAGCATGAAAATCTCAGTGACATCAGTGACAACCAAAATTATACTTCCTCTTTCCCTTCCAATGTCCTTTGTACTTA